>NC_135321.1:1196302-1358782 GCF_048772815.1 Callospermophilus lateralis | reverse complement strand
AGGTCCTATCTCCTGGCAGCACAGGTGACATTGGCGAGCCTGAAGCCACCACTGCAGGGAACCGAGCTGTGGGACCTCGGCAGGGGAGGGACCCAGGATGTTCCTGCAGGCAGCGCGACACACTGGTGCAGCCTACTCCACTGTCTGCGCAGCGTGGAGAGTGGGACAAAGGGGTCACAGAGCCACGTGAGGTCCATTGTGAGTCCAGCCCTGACCAGCTCTCTCCAAACACAGCAGAAGCCCAGGTCCAGCTGGGGCCTCACTGTTGCCTCCCCCTGGGATCCTAAGGCGCTTTGGTGGGGGGCACTAGGCTCCCCGTCTCAGTGCTAAAGTAAAGACACTTGTTGGCGATGGATTGCACATTGGCTGAGGACCACGTTCAGTGGTGTGATTTCCTGTTGTTAAGATTTCACAAATGCTTTGAGCCGCCCCACAGATGCAGGCTTACAGGATCAGAGAGCTGACCGACAGTGGGGAAAGGAGCCCTGGAAAGGACTGTTCAGCAATTCAAGGTTTTAAGAGCTTTCTATAGAGAAGAAGCTCGGTCAAATCTGCTCACGTGCACACGGATGATACGGTGCCACAGGATGCAGAGCACGCGTTCTGAGCAGGAGCCTGTCTATGGGGCTGTGTGTGGCTGTGTGTGTGTACCTCTGTGTGCACCTGTGTGTGCCTGTGTGTGTCTGACTGTGTGTGCATCTGTATAACTGTGTCTGTGTGACTGTGTTGTGGCTGTGTCTATGTGTGTGTGTCTGTATAGCTCTGTGTGTGTGTGTGTGTGTGTGACTATGTATGTAGTTGTGTGTGGCTCTGGGTGTGTATGTGTTATATCCTATTGTCCTGAACTTTTCTTGGGGCACATTTAAAACTAGCTTTTTAAAGATTGCTTCAAAGTGCTCGTTTCCTGCATAGAGACAGGTGTGGCCACTGTGACCTGACGTGAACATTCTAAGTGATACAGAGGGTTTGATGTTCATTCACAACGATCTCCTTTCCCCTCTTAAGTAACTCTGCATTTTGGCAAGGAAAATGAGGGGCTTGGCCTTCCCAGCAGGTCTTTGCACCAAGGCCGAGCTGTGGGGAGCCCTGGCAGAGGCCCCTGCGTCTGGGTGCCCAGCCATGGGCAGTGAGGGCCCCTCTGCTCTAAATCGGCTTCTCGGCCCTCACGGTGGCTGTAACACCCGACTTCCCCACTTTTTAACAGGAACAGTTTGAAATGCAATATTTCTATTTGATCCAAACAGTTTGAATCACTATTTCAAAGTCACAGAAACTGCCATGTTCTCACTGTAATTTTTTAAAAAAAATGTTTTTGACAATAAATGGCAGTTGAAATGAGTCAATTCAGCAGTGACAAAAAATGTTTCCAACTATACATGTAGTGTTTAAATAGTTATTTTAACAGTAGACTTGTCACGTTGATGTCGCTGGGCATCATAAAAACTGTTTAAAACTGTAAATTTAACTGTTAAAATCAGCAGTTGTGCTGTTGGCTGCTGAACGCTGGTGAAAACCTAGCAGCAATAAACCCAAACAATGGCAAGGGTTAGTTTTTTCAAACGTCAATTTTACTTTTTGTCATTGTTTCAAGTACGAGGCAGGATAACACTTCAGAAAGACACAGGAATGTTCTGGAAATGTGTGAAGACCACCAGGACGGGACAGGGGCACGAACGTGGCCCCTTTAGGGCCTCTCCCACCAGTGCCAGGAAAGTACAGTCAGGAGCGTCAGGAGCGTGGGGACCAGGCAGCCCCAGGGCCTCTGCGGCAGCCCCAGGGACAGCTGGAAGGGCTGCACAGTGCCCCTCGGCCCACAGCCACTGGGACCCGCCTTGTGAACAGGATCCACAGGAAGGGGTGGGGCGATCCCCCACGTTGCTATAAACAGGTGACCCCCCGCTGAGGCCATGCTCAGGAAGGACAGTGTCAGAGAGCAGTTCCCAGGGAGGATGGTGTCCAGGGACAGGCACCCAGGGAGGGCCGTGCCCAGGAAGGGGTGCCCAGAGAGGACAGTGCCAGGGAGGACGGTGCCAGCGAGGAAGGGCAGGAGGGGGCGTCCAGGGAGGGGTGTCCAGGGAGGGGTGTCCAGGGAGGGGTCCAGAAAGGGGGGTCCAGGGAGGGGGGTCCAGGGAGGGTGTCCAGGGAGGGGTGTCCAGGGAGGGTGTCCAGGGAGGGGGGTCCAGGGAGGGGTGTCCAGGGAGGGGGGTCCAGGGAGGGGTTGTCCAGGGAGGGTGTCCAGGGAGGGGGGTCCAGGGAGGGTGTCCAGGGAGGGGGGTCCAGGGAGGGGTGTCCAGGGAGGGGTGTCCAGGGAGGGTGTCCAGGGAGGGGGGTCCAGGGAGGGGGTCCAGGGAGGGGGTCCAGGGAGGGGGGTCCAGGGAGGGCGTCCAGGGGAGGGGTGTCCAGGGAGGGGGTCCAGGAAGGCAGCACCTGGCGAGACCCTTCAGCCTGCAGCACCAGGAACCACTGCCGTCACGCTTCCCCAAGAGCTGGACCTCGGGCAAGGGCACGTCCACTCAGCAGGCCCTCGACTCAGGCCCGGGAGGGCTGGCCTTGCCTCTGCTCTGCTCGCCTAGGAGAGGCTTCTATAGCTGCCTTCAGTAGGCACCACTGGCTCCGCCGTCCTTAAGGTCACCTCTGGTCCTCTGAACCACGTCCTAAGCGGGCTGCCTGCAGACCTTGCCCAGGGCGTCCCAGGGCTGCCCAGGAGGACCTGCAGGACGTGCCACGTGGCTGCCCGTGACAGGCAGAAGGGCTGAGCCACGGGACCCGGTCAACGTGCCCTGGCAGCGTGGCCCACCTGTGAGCCTCATGTCCTGGCCTGAGGAGCACCCGGAAGGCAGTGCCCGGGGCCGGGTGAGAGCGAGTCCTGAGGAACAGGAAGGGGCTGAGTGACGCCCACCGGGACGGCCGTGATCCCGAGCTCCCACTCCCGCCCGAGGTGTGCGGTGCCCCCGGGTCTCTGTCAGGGAACGAAGAGCAGTGGCGTCTGCGCCTCCCGCTGCTGTCCCGTGAGTGGGAGCCAAGCCCTGCTGGGCCCGTGCAGGCCCGGCTCGCCAGGACCTCTGTCCCTCCCGGGCCTTTAAGGTTTTACGAGACCACAGGGAGACCACAGGGTTCCGCCCAGGACGCTTCCTGAGGGCCAGGCCAGCAGGAAGGAAGGCCAGGCTTGCTCAGCTGAGGCAGGGGAGCCCACACACGGGCACTAGGGCAACGCCACGCGGCTGTGGCTGGGCACTCGACCCACCACTGGAACACAGCTCTCTGCCCCGACCTGGGCAGGCCTGACACGTCTCCTGCCAACAGGGCAGCTCCACAGCACCAGTCCCCACACAGGGGCTGGCCCAGTCCCGGGGCTGGAGCAGCCCCCACGCAGGCACCCCTGCAAGCCCCCCACTCTGCACCCGGGACACGCCCTCCCAGGCCCCTGGCCCTGCTGCCACTCCCAATGCCCAGGGGACCTGGTGGGTCCCCACAGGTCAGCCTGTGTCTGCCCCTGGTCACTACCACGTGCCTGCACCTGGGGGTCACCTGGATGGGTTAGAGGCGTCCACCCACCTGGAGCCCATCTACAAATCAAAGTCATTGTCATCGACAAGGCACTATTCGGGTCTAGGGTACACTGACTGCTGGGCAGGGGCCAGCTCCCCAGTGTGGACAGGGGAGATGGGCAGGGGCCAATTACAGTGTGGACAGTGGCTAAGCCATTTTTCATTTCCCTTTTCTTTCCTGATTCCATTTAAAGGGGTAGTGCTCAGTCCAATAATTTATTTTCAGCCTCTCCTAGGAACCTGCACCTAGGAACTTCCAATAAAAAGTAACTTGCGGTCACTGAGTGTAGTGTGCTGGGAAGGAAGTAGTCTATGGGTTTGTGCCTCTTGTGCCTTTTTCTACATATTCCTTCTTGTAAAATGAGAATGATAGCTAGAAGTCAGCAGCTGTGTTATGACCCTGAGGCAAATCTGATGATAGAAAGCAAGCAGGGTGCCAAGGAAGGGAGGGCAGAAAGGGAGGACCCAGGGACATGGTGGGCCTCCCACACCAGCCTTGGGCTGTTTATCCCCAGCTTCTCCTGGGAGAGAAGCAGACCTCCGATTTCTTTAGGCTGTGGTCATTTAGGGTCTCCACTACTTTTCTGAGTCCAGAGATGATTTCTCCTGATGCCCTGTACCTTTCAGTACCAAGGAGGTTGGCAAAGCCTCCCTGTCCCCTCACAGCCATTGTGAATTCACAGCAGAACCACACTTGCTATAGTGCCCGTCCCCTCCAGAATGCCCCTGCCCACAGCCAGTGGCCTCCTCCTGACCAGCAGGTGTTGAGGAGGGCGTCTGCAGGGCCTTCTCCACCAGGCTGTGGACTTGCAGCCTGGCAGACTGAGAGATTTGGGCCTTGGGGGTCACTGGGTCTTGTCATTGTGTCCAGGTAGCCCCGTCCTGGGTCTGCATCTCACCCACCCCGAGACGCAGCCTGTCCCCGACAGCATGCCCGAGTCACCAGACATCGAGCTCTGAGGACCACTGAGGCGCATCCCGCCAGGCAGACCAGGGACAGGACGGGGCTCGGATTTGGGAGCCACACTTTCCTTTTCGCCGTCACTGTCCACGACTTGTGGCCACCAAGCGACCGAGCTGTGGCTTTCATGGTGATCAGCTTGAGTCATCTGTGGATAAGGTGCCTCTCTCCTCGGAAGCAGGGGACAGAGGCCGAGGCCTGGGAGGAGCCCCAAGGAGCAGAGCAGCGGGGCCCAGTCCAAGTCCACCCCAGGCTCACAGCCAGCTGATCAGCCAGTGAGCGCCCAGGAACCCTGCCTTCCGGCGTTAAGCCCCTGGCTGCGACCTGGCAGCTTTCCACCCACCCATGTGGCCCTCACAGGCCAGAGGCGGAGGCTCAGGAGGCAGCTGAGACCCAGGAGCCTCAGGAACAGGGAACAGCAGCAGGGGTGAGGCCAGTCCACCTGCCCTGTGCAGGGACGAGGACCGGCTGCTCTCGTCTGAAGAGCCTCCAGGGAAGGCTGCCTCAGAGTCACCCGCCAGGGGCTTGGCTGCCTGCACAGGATGGCACCCCTCTGTTCCAGCCCGGCCCCCGGCGCAGGCCATGGGTGTCCATCCCAGCTGGTATCAGCTCCAGGCCCCTCGCAGGAGCCACCTCTTTCCATTAAATGACGAGTGACCGATTGCCCCAGTTGGTGGTGAAAAGAAACGGTAGCTCGATGGCCATGGCCTGGGGCAGGGCCGGCCCTCGTAGGGCGTCCAGCCACACCGGGAGTGAGACGGACAGAAGTAGAGATCCACCGGGGAGAGCCCACCCCTGCGTCTGTCTAAGGCAGGGACAACGGCCGGAGGTCCACCTGGCCCTCAGGACTGCCAGCACCGGTGTCGTTGGGCCACTCCAGTCTCCGCAGGGGGCAGGACCAGGGTGCGCGCCCGCGCATGCACCTGGGAATGGGGAAAAGAGGGGTGCGCCTAATTTCTCAGAGCAATCTTCACACAGCTGGATGCTTCTTAGATATTTTAAAGTGTTGTGATCATTTAAAAAGATTTAAAGCATTATTCTCCCAGAAATTCTGACAAAGTGATTCTATCAAATTAACTAGTTGCTCCAAATTACATATTATGTCATTAATTCCCAATACAGATTATATTTTAAAGGCAATCACCTTAACAACCCCTTCATGTGAGAATCTTCACTTTCCAAAGTTCTTTGGTCATACATCTTGCTACAGAACCCATATTTTCTCTGCCTTCAAACCTCTGTCCATAGGGTGCTCATCAAAAAAGGGGGGTTGTAATTAGGTCCATAGTTGCACATTAATCTCGCAGTTAAAGTGAAAAATATCACAAAATCTTCCTGAGGATGGGTGACAGGGGAGGGGACCCGCGCAGGCACACACCATCCTTCTCATGGGGACAGGGGCAGGGGAAGTGCCCAGTGGCAGAGCCGAGGGCCAAGGGACGGCAGAGTGAGTGGGACGTCGGAGGGAGCCCAGGGCACCCAGCGTGGGGAGCACAGTCCTGGGACGTGGCGTCCGGGGCGGGACCCAGGGCAGTGAGCACAGACCAGAGGCCCCGTGCCCAGCGTGCCATGAAACCCGGCCCGTGGCAGGCCCTAGCTGGCATGCCAGGCACTAACTACCGTGGAAGCTCCAGCTGCGTGGGCTCTGTGGCCAGAGGCTGGTTTGCCTGGGTGACCACAGCCATTGTCATCATCACCCTCAAGAAACATGCCTGGGAGGGAGGTGACTGTCTCCTGGGCACTCCGCAGAGATGTGTGGAGACAACGCTGGGCTCGGACAGTGGAAGGGAGGTCAAGGGTGAGAGCAAGGTCCAGCCTGGCTGCCAGCGCTGAGCTCCGTAGGACAAGGCCTAAAAGTCCTTTGGCCCCACTCACAGGATGGCTCGGGCTCCTGGAGTGGACCAAGAGGTGGGAGGTCGGGGCGAGGCAGAGGACAGCGGGCAGCTCAGGGGCCGCACACTGGCCATGAACAGGCCCCTAGGCCTCACGGCTCCCTTGAAGGGCACCCTGCCTAGCTGCCGGCCCAGGCAGCAGCTCAGGACCAAGAGGAGGGCTCCAGTCTGACGGAAGCCCACGGACCAGACACTCTCAGGGCCATCTGCGTCTGAAGGAGGATTCTGAAGCCCACCCTGCTCTGGGTCCTGTGAGCCAGCCTCCTTCCTTGATTACAGCTGAGCCCCGGTCCCGGTCCCCGTGCTGGGGACACTGGCCTCATCAACATGCCCCTGAAACCTGGCCGACACCCCAGCCTCCCTCTGGGCCCCCCACCCGCCCTCTACTGTCCTGCTGGGTGGCCCGTCCTGCTTCAGGGAGTGGCATGATCCATCCACGGGCCACCCTCCCGAGCCCAGTGAAGTCCAGTCCCAAGGAGGAAGATGCTGTGGTTACCCGTCACCTAGTGGGAGGCTCCGAGGAGGAGCAGGGCAAGGGGCTGGGGCAGTCTGGAGCCACGCTCTCCCGCCCCCCTGTGCAGCCCTGAGGCTGCTCTGCGGAGGACGGGCTTTTTCTCACACACCAACTGATCTCGAGCTGGACAGGCGCCCACCACCCTGGTAGCAGAGCAGGGCACACCTAGGTGTAGGTTGGGCACACCCTCCACCCCTGGGGTCTCTAGATAATAACAGCGTGTTGGGTAGAGTCCTAAGTGCCGCACTTCCAACCAAAATCAATGGAGTTTTACATCTGATATCATCTGTTATATAAAAGAAAAGGGAGTCCGTTTTTCAAATCATCGATCCCATATTTACGACTCTGAGGATAAATGGAGATAGTTCACCTTCAATCTGGACGTGGCCTCCCCCGGGGCTGAACCATCGCACGCTCAGTTGGAACCCTCTGCATGAGTTCTGATGGCCAACGCCACACAGGGGCGGAGGGTGACCTCGAGCTCTTTGCTGGCGGTGTCCACTGAGGTCCACACTCACAGAGAACGCCCCCCCCAGTATCTCCCCTCTGCCCAGGTGTGCTCTTTCCTCCCAATGCACCAGAGCAGACCAGGAAGGCAGGGGCATGCAGAGAATGGGCCTCTATGCAGGAGCCAGGGCCCACACCTGCCCCAAAGCCAGGGCTGCTGCCTGCACCACCCTCAGTGGCCAGCCCCCAAGGACACCCAATGGCCCAGGTGGCCTGCACTGAGTGTTCTTTAGGTGTCCTTGAGGGCTTGCCAAGTCCCTGCACCACTCGGGAACTGCACGTGCCCATGCCGCCCAGCCCAAGGCAGCCCTGCGGCAGGAATGCGGCCCAGGCCACTCCAGCTCTGTCCTGTGGTTCTTGGTGCCTCTGGCCTCTGGACACATGGTTGGCATCTCACAGCCTGTGCCAAGGCAGGGACCTTCATGCTCCACAGAGGAGAGCCACGGGGCCTGGCAAGGAGGAGCAGGGCAAGGCCGCCAGGCGGCACCCCGGGCTCCCTAAGCTGCTCCAGCAGAGGGGGCCGGAGCCCCCAGCAGCGCCCACAGCCCGACACCCGCTGGCAGAGCTGACTGCCCGGTTTCTGCGCACCTCACCTCCTGAGAACCCTTAAGGCCCATGGCCCAGCCAGAGGCAAAGTGCTGGCTGTCAGCGGCTGCTCACCCTACCCACCAGCTCCCGCGACCGCCAGCACAGCCAGGCTGGGAAGAGGGAAGGTGGCATTCCGCCAGGCTCCACCCAGCTCCGCCTGCCCCCAGGCTTCGTTCTGAAACACTGCGGATCCTAGTCGGTCACTACGCTCCACACAGAAGTTCCCGCTGCGGACACACAGCAGGACTAGGAGCAGAATTCCTTCTGGGCACACCTCTGCCAAGTGCCTTTGTGAGCCTTGAAATCGGCTCAGTGGACACTGCCGTCCTCCTTCCAGAGTCCTGGGTCCTGTGTTTGCCTCTGTGTTGGCTGGTACTGTGGGTGGCACTGGGGACACAGGTGTCACCTTCAGCTCTGGCCCTTATTTAAGGGAAAGTGTACCCATTCTTCCCAAAGCACCACCAAGAGGGCCCACCACTGGGAACTCGGGATGGCACCCGGGGAGCTGGTGGAAGTGGGAAGGAGCCCGTGTCTGGGTCTCCACTTCTTCCTTTGTCTGGGAAGAACGGGCTGTCACCACCAACGACTTCCTGCGATTCCTTTTGTCATCGGAACAGAGACAGGAAGGCACCTTAAAGCCTCCTCCGGGGGTGGGTACAGGGGACTCAGCTTTCTGCTGTTGCCGTGAGGGGTCATGGGATGGCCCTTGCTGGCTTCACCACAATGTGTAGTCATTTCCCTGAGCACCAGTTCCCCAGTGTCCTGCTGAGGCTGCCACACCCAGGAGGCCCCCTCCTCCACAGCTCTGGCAGAACCCCAGGGAGCGTCCAGTGTTCTCGGCCCTGTACAGGAGACCACCGCAGTGTCGGCCGCCAGACGCACCTGGGGGGACTTTGTCCAGCCGTGACGGCGGTTCCCTCGGGGTGCGCCGACCAACCTGCTCCCCGCCCCTGGGCCCAGCTGGGATGGAACCTCAGGCACCTTGGCTCCAAGCATGGCCAAGAGGAGATGCCAGGAGCTGGTCCTGACCTCGAGGCTTCCTCCCCTCTGAAGGCAAGGAGGTCTGCCTCCGCTTTCTTTCTGTTCCTGAACTTGGAGGGTTGGTTGGCTCCACTTCCGGCCGTCTCACGGTGCTCCTGCAGACCACAGGGCCCAGCACACCCATGCTCCCGTGTGTCTCACCTTTGGCCTTTGCAGCTGACTGCGGAGGAGGGCACCCAGGGGAGGAGTCTTGCTGAGGGACTGAAGGGGCGTGGAAGCGAGGCTCCAACCTGCTCTGAACAGACCAGTGAGTGAGGAGTAAAAGGCTCACAGGGAGCCTCTGCGAAGCCCGTCTTAGCTTCAAGCCAAGGCTTGGCCTCTGCCAACCTGCGCCCAGCCTGCTGAGGGGACCCTGGCCTCTACCTCACCTAGCACAGGTGTGTCCATGCCTGTGGCGGTCACTAGGCAGAGCAGCAGCTACCTTGAGGAAGGGGCGGTCGGCTGGCCTCCTGGCCTCACCGGGCACTGTGGAGCTGTGTCCCGGGAAGGCAGAGCGCCCTCACCGAGCATCCCGGGGAGGGAGACGTGTGCTGCCCATGTGAACAGACCTCTCCTTGAGGCTGAGGCACAGGGTCCTACCATGACGTCCTCCTGTCCACTTCAAGCCACACCACTCCACGAGTGCTCACGTCCTTCACCCTGAGACCTCCCCAGGGCCCCCACAGAAGGACTGATGAGGACAGATACTGACGGCACTTTTAATGACAACGGAAAAATGCCTGAGTAAGGACATGAGGAAACCAGTGCGTGTCACTTGCTGAAATGCTTTATATAACAGAAATGGCAGAGGACCGCGGACCATCCAAACCGTCCTCTAAGTTAATGTCAGGCAAACTATAAAAGAAAAATGTGGTTACCGAGGGTCTAAAGTGCACAGACCCCAGCCGTATGGCTCATTCAGCTAGGTACCAATTGGGATCGGTTAGACTTGTTTCAAAATTTCTTATAATGTCTCATTTCTTTCATAATATGAAGAGGAAGATTAATGATTTTTTTTTTTCTTAATCATTTTGAGTTTTCTCTGTTTCATAGAGCAATAAACTTAAATCCCTTCATAGTTTTAAGATCTGTGCTAGTGGAAGGATCGTAAAAGGCAGAGAGATTAGGAAGGTGAGCAGTGGGACTTCTCTAGGAAGAGCCCCGTGGGCTGCTGTGGGCTGGCGTGGGCTGCGTGGAGCAGTGGACGCGGGGGCTAGTCCTGTGCCTGCCCGCTATCCACAGGCTCACTTCCCTTCTCTCTGAAAGGCTGGGGATGCATTTCAGAGCAGCCAGGAACCTGGCTGTGGGGGCCGCCAAGTCCAATGGCTTCAGCACAGAGCAGGGCGGAGGGCAGCCGGGAAGACACACAGGGAGGCCTTGACCCCGAGAGGCATGCCCATGCCTGACCAGCAGCCGGCCTCCGAGGCCATGCTGGCTTCCTCATAGGGAGGACTGCATCTTGGCCTCACATCCCCACAGCTAGTACCTTCATTTATAAAGCTTCCGGGACATAGGTGGTGGGCTCGGGGCCCCCAGGTTCCCAGGTCCCAGGCTGCACTGGGAACTCAGAGGGAGCCTCAGAGGTGTCTGCCTGCAGCAGGGCTCCCGCCCTGGAATGCTGGTTGGCTGGCGGCGGGAGGAGGCTGTGTCTTTGACACAGAGCAGCTGTCTCTCCTCCACCACCTGGGGAAGCCGGGTCCAGGGTCAGGAGGGCAACGGTCCCTGTGCACTAAGCGCTTCTGTGAGGCCAGGGCCACGCCCCCGCCCAGGGTCAGCCTGCGGCACGTTGCCTGTCAGGAGCTCACGTTTGAGGTGACAGCGTGAGGCAGTGATGGCCTGTTCACGTGGCCCTCCTCCCTGGTGTCTGAATGGTCTCCGCTGCCCTGGCCCTCGCATGGCAACTGGCCTACAGCGTCACTGCAGAGGGGCCTGGGAGAAGGAAGCTTACAAAGGGTCCATCCAGCTCAACTTAGAGATGAGAGCCACTTTTCAGTCACTTTTGCATGAATAACTAAACAGAGGTCCCTGCAAGGAATGTCCTAGGATGGAGCTTTGGCCCTCATCGTGAGCTGAGCCCTGGGCAGCCGCTGTCACATGGGCGTGGGGGTCCTCCTGGGCACTGCAGGTTGCCCTGTGCTCAGGGAGGGGCCCAGAGAAACCTGCAGCCGCACTCTGAGGCCGCTGTCCCTGCTCATCAGGACCCCACGCCTCTGCCCCGAGGCCCCGAAGTCAGAGCAGTCCAGAGTGGGACCCACACTTGGCCACGCTGCCAGGGCTGGTCTGCACATGCACCCCAGACCCCCGGCCAGGAGCCCAACTGTGTCCTGGTATATCTGTAAGCAGGGTCAGTTTCACAGCTTCAGACTGAGCCACAGCTAAAGCCATGGCACTCCTAGAAGGGACCTCTGGGGCCCTGGGCTGGATGGACACTTCCTACACAGCCCATCAAAAGCACAATTCCTGGAAGACAGCTTAATAAGGCAGATGTCATCAAAACTGGAACTTTCTGCTCTGTAACAAACACTGCTAACTAAAGTAAAGATAGGGAGGAAGAGAAACAGAGACCACAGGCAGGGAGAAAATAACTGCAGATCATTATCTGGCTGGACACTTGCACTCAGAATAAGTGGATTCCCAAAACTCAATATGAAGAGGACAAGCAGGCTAAGTCTCTAGGTCAGGCCTGTGTCTCAGCAGACATGCCACCAATGATGCTCCCACTGAAAATGCTCGCCTCGCTGTCCCCAGGGAAGTGTGAGTGACCCTGTGAGCTGCAGCCTGGAACAGTGGGATGCAGGGCGGGTCCCATCAAGTGTGGCCAAGGAGACAGAGGAGCAGACTTTCTCGCACGGCCCACGGGGAGGGGACCACGTGGCTCTCTTGGAAAAGAGTTTGGCGATATTTCAGGAATGAAGGTGCAGCCACTGTGTCACCCAACTCTCTGCTGCCTTTACCCAGAGGGACAACCCGAGAGGCCCAGACACAGACCTGCACACAGACAGAATCCACTGCTCTACTTCTAACGGCAAACGTCCAGAAACAGCAGCGTGTCCATCAGCAAGGGATGGGAAGCCAGCCTCGCCAGCCCAAGGGCCAAGGGGTGACCAAGCATGGCAGCAGGAGGGGCCAGGAGTAGCCCCACGGAGCAGAAGCCAACCCACAAAAACAAGCTTTCTGATTCTGTTTGCATAACATTCCAGGAAACCAGAACCAATTCAGGTGGGGTCAGTGGCCAGGACAGGAGCAGGGTGAGGAGGGGTCGCAAGGAAACACCAGCTGTCACTGCCGTTGCTGCAGAAGCTGTCCATATCTGGGTGCCCTCGTGCCAAGTCTACATTCTGAACTGTGGTCCAATAGTGTTGCTTTTAAACATAGCTTGTCTAGTGGAAAAGAAGGGCCCGGCAGGTGGAGGAGGTGTCTGAGATCGGCTGCTAACAGAGGAGGGAGCTGCGTGTAGCCCTGGGTGCTGAACAAGGCTCCTTTTGGCCCCTGAGCCGGCCCCTAGCCCCTAATGCTGGGCATGTGGACACACACAAGACAGCTCTCCAGAGGCCGCTCCCTGGCAGGCTCCCGCGGCCTGCCTGATGGTAACTAGTATCTTACTATTTCTTTCCACCAAATACTCAATTTGCATCTTTTATGGTAATGACACCTACTGAGCCCTTTGATAATTTATGAGCGAAACCAAGTTGTTTTCTCCCATTTCCTTCTACTGCTAAGAAGAACAAGGTTCAAATGTCTAATCTGCATGGAGCACAAAATAATGATAACAATCCTAATTAACAATTTATATTAATAGAAGCCTTTGTTCTAAGTAGGTGCACGTGGAAACTGCTGGCTCCTTGCAGAGGTGGGGAGAGAAGGAGGAGCAGGAGGTGGAGCCAAGGAGGGGCCCTCCTGCCAGGCCCACACGCACCCTTCAGTGAGAAGCCCTCGCACCACACCCCGCGAAGGCGCTCCACGGGCAGGAGCCAGGCACCTGCGGAGCAGGCAAGTTTGGCATCTTTAGGGGCACAGCCCAGCTCTCAAGGGCCACCTCCAAATGAAGACACCTCTCACGTAGTGCCCAGGACAAGGCACAGGCGAAGGGGACACACGGGCTGACGGGCACCCAGGAGATGGACCCTTCCTGGGCAGACAAGGAGCGCGCCACCCTCCAGTGTCCCCACTGGCAGGAGGACAGGCTGCCAAAGCCTGACGCCTTCACACTCCAGAGGCAGAGGTTCTGGGCCAGGCCTGAGGACATCTGAAGTCCAGCTCCACAATGCTTCTCCAGGAGAAGCCTCTGAGGGGTGGCTCTGCCCAATTGTCCCATAGGGTCCCACAGGGCTTGGCTGCAGGGCCACCAGTGGCGTAGCTCACACCGTGTGTCAGGAGAGCTCTAGCCATTCAGAATGGCACCCTGGACATTGGCCCTAGACGGCTCTCCCTCCCTCAGCCCTGCACTGCTCAGCATGGTCAGCAGACACCCATGGACTCCCCTCGAAGAGCTTGGCCCACGCCACCAGCTGCCACCCATTCTTCAGGGGCAGCACCGTGTCTCACTGTGGTCCCCACCAGGCATGGGACAAGAACACTGTCTCCAGTGCCCAGGCCTGGGCTGGACACCACTCCACCCCAGGGTGGGGCAGACCTTGCAGCCTGGGCACATGTGCTGGTTTGCCACTGGCCAGGTGGTGGCGCTGCTGCCTGAGGCATCTGAGTCCAGGAGGAGCTTCCTCACAGTGGCCCTTAGAGACCAGTGGCGTGGACTTTCCCTCCAGAGTGCCGCACCCAGCGTGTGTTGGTGCACTGCCGAAATCCCCAAAGCACTAGGAAGGAGACCAGCCGAGCCCCAGGGCTTCCCCGCGTGCAAACCTGAGAAGAGCCCCTGAGAAGACCCCCATGGCTGCCAGGACCTTGACCTTCCCCCACAGGACCAAGCCCACCTCTACAGGCTGTTAGAGTCTAAGGGAAATGGGTACCCACTTAAAACAAGGTCTACGCAATTTATTTTCCTAAGCATTTTATGACAAAAGTTATTAAACTTTAAACGTCGTTTTTAGAATTGAGACGGGGACTTGCCTTTCCCTGCGGCTCCACAGAAATGCAGGCCACCTACTGCCCCTTGAACGGAGTCGAGGTCCGTCTCTCCATGTGCCCAGTGCAGGCCTGAGACTTGCCCAAGTCCTCACCCTGGGTCCCCCCTTCCAGAGGGCCCCAGCTCCTCTCCGCCCCTCAGCGCCTCTCCTTCTTCTGTAGTCAAGTGCCCCCGTCTGCTCGCTCCCTGGCCACAAGTGTGAGGACCTCTCCTCCTACGAAGCTTCTGTCTGTGGACACCCCCGGGTGACAGTCACCGCCACTGTTTCTCCCCCACGGAAATGGGCTGTGGGCCCTAGTGACAAGCCCAGGATTTACCTTCCCTCCATCCTTGTCCTGGGAGGTATCAGTACCTGTGCAGGAGAGGACAAAAGATGCCCTCCTCAGGCGTGATTTCTCTCTCCCATAATGATGAGGACAGCAAGAGTGAACAACAGTAGACATTCAGCAACAAGAGGTCTGGACTGCATTGAGACTCGGTGTGACCCACAGACTCCATCACCTGTACCAAGCCTCCAACATGGACACAATGCAGAAAGGGGTTTCCTGACCACGCCTGCAGAGCCCTGTGCAATGCTCAGGAGAGCTCAGACAGCAGAGGTCCCCTGCAGTGCCCAGGAGAGCTCAGACAGCAGAGGTCCCTCTGCAGTGCCCAGGAGAGCTCAGAGAGCAGAGGTTCCCTGCAGTGCCCAGGAGAGCTCAGACAGCAGAGGTCCCCTGCAGTGCCCAGGAGAGCTCAGACAGCTGAGGTCCCCTACAGTGCCCAGGAGAGCTCAGACAGCAGAGGTCCCCTGCAGTGCCCAGGAGAGCTCAGACAGCTGAGGTCCCCTACAGTGCCCAGGAGAGCTCAGACAGCAGAGGTCCCCTGCAGTGCCCAGGAGAGCTCAGACAGCAGAGGTCCCCTGCAGTGCCCAGGAGAGCTCAGACAGCAGAGGTCCCCTGCAGTGCCCAGGAGAGCTCAGACAGCAGAGGTCCTCTGCAGTGCCCAGGGGAGCTCAGACAGCAGAGGTCCCTCTGCAGTGCCCAGGAGAGCTCAGAGAGCAGAGGTCCCCTGCAGTGCCCAGGAGAGCTCAGAGAGCAGAGGTCCCTCTGCAGTGCCCAGGAGAGCTCAGAGAGCAGAGGTCCCCTGCAGTGCCCAGGAGAGCTCAGACAGCAGAGGTCCCCTGCAGTGCCCAGGAGAGCTCAGACAGCAGAGGTCCCCTGCAGTGCCCAGGAGAGCTCAGACAGCAGAGGTCCTCTGCAGTGCCCAGGGGAGCTCAGAGAGCAGAGGTCCCCTGCAGTGCCCAGGAGAGCTCAGAGAGCAGAGGTCCCCTGCAGTGCCCAGGAGAGCTCAGACAGCAGAGGTCTCTCTGCAGTGCCCAGGGGAGCTCAGACAGCAGAGGTCCCCTGCAGTGCCCAGGAGAGCTCAGACAGCAGAGGTCCCCTGCAGTGCCCAGGAGAGCTCAGACAGCAGAGGTCCTCTGCAGTGCCCAGGAGAGCTCAGAGAGCAGAGGTCCCCTGCAGTGCCCAGGAGAGCTCAGACAACAGAGGTCCCCTGCAGTGCCCAGGAGAGCTCAGACAGCAGAGGTCCCCTGCAGTGCCCAGGAGAGCTCAGACAGCAGAGGTCCCCTACAGTGCCCAGGAGAGCTCAGACAGCAGAGGTCCCCTGCAGTGCCCAGGAGAGCTCAGAGAGCAGAGGTCTCTCTGCAGTGCCCAGGGGAGCTCAGAGAGCAGAGGTCCCCTGCAGTGCCCAGGAGAGCTCAGACAGCAGAGGTCCCCTGCAGTGCTCAGGAGAGCTCAGACAGCAGAGGTCCCCTGCAGTGCCCAGGAGAGCTCAGACAGCAGAGGTCCCCTGCAGTGCCCAGGAGAGCTCAGACAGCAGAGGTCTCTCTGCAGTGCCCAGGAGAGCTCAGACAGCAGAGGTCCCCTGCAGTGCTCAGGAGAACTCAGACAGCAGAGGTCTCTCTGCAGTGCCCAGGGGAGCTCAGAGGGCAGAGGTCCCCTGCAGTGCCCAGGAGAGCTCAGACAGCAGAGGTCCCCTGCAGTGCCCAGGAGAGCTCAGACAGCAGAGGTCTCTCTGCAGTGCCCAGGGGAGCTCAGACAGCAGAGGTCCCCTGCAGTGCTCAGGAGAGCTCAGAGAGCAGAGGTCCCCTGCAGTGCCCAGGAGAGCTCAGACAGCAGAGGTCCCCTGCAGTGCCCAGGAGAGCTCAGAGAGCAGAGGTCCCCTGCAGTGCCCAGGAGAGCTCAGACAGCAGAGGTCCCCTGCAGTGCCCAGGACAGCTCAGAGAGCAGAGGTCCCCTGCAGTGCCCAGGAGAGCTCAGACAGCAGAGGTCCCCTGCAGTGCTCAGGAGAACTCAGACAGCAGAGGTCTCTCTGCAGTGCCCAGGGGAGCTCAGAGGGCAGAGGTCCCCTGCAGTGCTCAGGAGAGCTCAGAGAGCAGAGGTCCCCTGCAGTGCCCAGGAGAGCTCAGACAGCAGAGGTCCCCTGCAGTGCTCAGGAGAGCTCAGAGAGCAGAGGTCCCCTGCAGTGCCCAGGAGAGCTCAGAGAGCAGAGGTCCCCTGCAGTGCCCAGGAGAGCTCAGACAGCAGAGGTCTCTCTGCAGTGCTCAGGAGAACTCAGACAGCAGAGGTCTCTCTGCAGTGCCCAGGGGAGCTCAGAGGGCAGAGGTCCCCTGCAGTGCTCAGGAGAGCTCAGAGAGCAGAGGTCCCCTGCAGTGCCCAGGAGAGCTCAGACAGCAGAGGTCCCCTGCAGTGCTCAGGAGAGCTCAGAGAGCAGAGGTCCCCTGCAGTGCCCAGGAGAGCTCAGACAGCAGAGGTCCCCTGCAGTGCCCAGGAGAGCTCAGACAGCAGAGGTCCCCTGCAGTGCTCAGGAGAACTCAGACAGCAGAGGTCTCTCTGCAGTGCCCAGGGGAGCTCAGAGGGCAGAGGTCCCCTGCAGTGCCCAGGAGAGCTCAGACAGCAGAGGTCCCCTGCAGTGCCCAGGAGAGCTCAGACAGCAGAGGTCTCTCTGCAGTGCCCAGGGGAGCTCAGACAGCAGAGGTCCCCTGCAGTGCTCAGGAGAGCTCAGAGAGCAGAGGTCCCCTGCAGTGCCCAGGAGAGCTCAGACAGCAGAGGTCCCCTGCAGTGCCCAGGAGAGCTCAGACAGCAGAGGTCCCCTGCAGTGCCCAGGAGAGCTCAGAGAGCAGAGGTCTCTCTGCAGTGCCCAGGGGAGCTCAGAGAGCAGAGGTCCCCTGCAGTGCCCAGGAGAGCTCAGACAGCAGAGGTCCCCTGCAGTGCCCAGGGGAGCTCAGAGAGCAGCGGTCCCCTGCAGTGCCCAGGAGAACTCAGAGAGCTGAGGTCCCCTGTAGTGCCCAGGGGAGCTCAGACAGCAGAGGTCCCCTGCAGTGCCCAGGAGAGCTCAGAGAGCAGAGGTCCCCTGCAGTGCCCAGGGGAGCTCAGAGAGCAGATGTCCCCTGCAGTGCCCAGGAGAACTCAGACAGCAGAGGTCCCCTGCAGTGCCCAGGAGAGCTCAGAGAGCAGAGGTCCCCTGCAGTGCCCAGGAGAACTCAGACAGCAGAGGTCCCCTGCAGTGCCCAGGAGAGCTCAGACAGCAGAGGTCCCCTGCAGTGCCCAGGAGAGCTCAGACAGCAGAGGTCCCCTGCAGTGCCCAGGGGAGCTCAGAGAGCAGAGGTCCCCTGCAGTGCCCAAGAGAGCTCAGAGAGCAGAGGTCCCCTGCAGTGCCCAGGAGAGCTCAGACAGCAGAGGTCCCCTGCAGTGCTCAGGAGAGCTCAGACAGCAGAGATCCCCTGCAGTGCCCAGGAGAGCTCAGACAGCAGAGGTCCCCTGCAGTGCCCAGGAGAGCTCAGACAGCAGAGGTCCCCTGCAGTGCCCAGGGGAGCTCAGACAGCAGAGGTCCCCTGCAGTGCCCAGGAGAGCTCAGACAGCAGAGGTCCCCTGCAGTGCCCAGGGGAGCTCAGACAGCAGAGGTCCCCTGCAGTGCCCAGGGGAGCTCAGACAGCAGAGGTCCCCTGCAGTGCCCAGGGGAGCTCAGACAGCAGAGGTCCCCTGCAGTGCCCAGGAGAGCTCAGACAGCAGAGGTCCCCTGCAGTGCCCAGGGGAGCTCAGACAGCAGAGGTCCCCTGCAGTGCCCAGGAGAGCTCAGACAGCAGAGGTCCCCTGCAGTGCCCAGGGGAGCTCAGACAGCAGAGGTCCCCTGCAGTGCCCAGGGGAGCTCAGAGAGCAGATGTCCCCTGCAGTGCCCAGGAGAACTCAGAGAGCAGAGGTCCCCTGCAGTGCCCAGGGGAGCTCAGACAGCAGAGGTCCCCTGCAGTGCCCAGGAGAGCTCAGACAGCAGAGGTCCCCTGCAGTGCCCAGGGGAGCTCAGACAGCAGAGGTCCCCTGCAGTGCCCAGGAGAGCTCAGACAGCAGAGGTCCCCTGCAGTGCCCAGGAGAGCTCAGACAGCAGAGGTCCCCTGCAGTGCCCAGGAGAGCTCAGACAGCAGAGGTCCCCTGCAGTGCCCAGGAGAGCTCAGACAGCAGAGGTCCCCTGCAGTGCCCAGGAGAGCTCAGACAGCAGAGGTCCCCTGCAGTGCCCAGGAGAGCTCAGACAGCAGAGGTCCCCTGCAGTGCCCAGGAGAGCTCAGACAGCAGAGGTCTCCTGCAGTGCCCAGGAGAGCTCAGACAGCAGAGGCCCCCTGCAGTGCCCAGGAGAGCTCAGAGAGCAGAGGTCCCCTGCAGTGCCCTGGAGAGCTCAGACAGCAGAGGTCCCCTGCAGTGCCCAGGAGAGCTCAGACAGCAGAGGTCCCCTGCAGTGCCCAGGAGAGCTCAGACAGCAGAGGTCCCCTGCAGTGCCCAGGAGAGCTCAGACAGCAGAGGTCCCCTGCAGTGCCCAGGAGAGCTCAGACAGCAGAGGTCCCCTGCAGTGCCCAGGAGAGCTCAGACAGCAGAGGTCCCCTGCAGTGCCCAGGAGAGCTCAGACAGCAGAGGTCTCCTGCAGTGCCCAGGAGAGCTCAGACAGCAGAGGCCCCCTGCAGTGCCCAGGAGAGCTCAGAGAGCAGAGGTCCCCTGCAGTGCCCTGGAGAGCTCAGACAGCAGAGGTCCCCTGCAGTGCCCAGGAGAGCTCAGACAGCAGAGGTCCCCTGCAGTGCCCAGGAGAGCTCAGACAGCAGAGGTCCCCTGCAGTACCCAGGAGAGCTCAGACAGCAGAGGTCCCCTGCAGTACCCAGGAGAGCTCAGACAGCAGAGGTCCCCTGCAGTGCTCAGGAGAACTCAGACAGCAGAGGTCTCTCTGCAGTGCCCAGGAGAGCTCAGACAGCAGAGGTCCCCTGCAGTACCCAGGAGAGCTCAGACAGCAGAGGTCCCCTGCAGTGCCCAGGAGAGCTCAGACAGCAGAGGTCCCCTGCAGTGCTCAGGAGAGCTCAGACAGCAGAGGTCCCCTGCAGTGCTCAGGAGAGCTCAGACAGCAGAGGTCCCCTGCAGTGCCCAGGAGAGCTCAGAGAGCAGAGGTCTCTCTGCAGTGCCCAGGGGAGCTCAGACAGCAGAGGTCCCCTGCAGTGCCCAGGAGAGCTCAGACAGCAGAGGTCCCTCTGCAGTGCCCAGGAGAGCTCAGACAGCAGAGGTCCCCTGCAGTGCCCAGGAGAGCTCAGACAGCAGAGGTCCCCTGCAGTACCCAGGAGAGCTCAGACAGCAGAGGTCCCCTGCAGTGCCCAGGAGAGCTCAGACAGCAGAGGTCCCCTGCAGTGCCCAGGAGAGCTCAGACAGCAGAGGTCCCCTGCAGTGCCCAGGAGAGCTCAGACAGCAGAGGTCTCCTGCAGTGCCCAGGAGAGCTCAGACAGCAGAGGCCCCCTGCAGTGCCCAGGAGAGCTCAGAGAGCAGAGGTCCCCTGCAGTGCCCTGGAGAGCTCAGACAGCAGAGGTCCCCTGCAGTGCCCACGAGAGCTCAGACAGCAGAGGTCTCCTGCAGTGCCCAGGAGAGCTCAGACAGCAGAGGCCCCCTGCAGTGCCCAGGAGAGCTCAGAGAGCAGAGGTCCCCTGCAGTGCCCTGGAGAGCTCAGACAGCAGAGGCCCCCTGCAGTGCCCAGGAGAGCTCAGACAGCAGAGGTCCCCTGCAGTGCCCAGGAGAGCTCAGACAGCAGAGGTCCCCTGCAGTGCCCAGGAGAGCTCAGACAGCAGAGGTCTCCTGCAGTGCCCAGGAGAGCTCAGACAGCAGAGGCCCCCTGCAGTGCCCAGGAGAGCTCAGAGAGCAGAGGTCCCCTGCAGTGCCCTGGAGAGCTCAGACAGCAGAGGTCCCCTGCAGTGCCCAGGAGAGCTCAGACAGCAGAGGTCCCCTGCAGTGCCCAGGAGAGCTCAGACAGCAGAGGTCCCCTGCAGTACCCAGGAGAGCTCAGACAGCAGAGGTCCCCTGCAGTACCCAGGAGAGCTCAGACAGCAGAGGTCCCCTGCAGTGCTCAGGAGAACTCAGACAGCAGAGGTCTCTCTGCAGTGCCCAGGAGAGCTCAGACAGCAGAGGTCCCCTGCAGTACCCAGGAGAGCTCAGACAGCAGAGGTCCCCTGCAGTGCCCAGGAGAGCTCAGACAGCAGAGGTCCCCTGCAGTGCTCAGGAGAGCTCAGACAGCAGAGGTCCCCTGCAGTGCCCAGGAGAGCTCAGACAGCAGAGGTCCCCTGCAGTGCCCAGGAGAGCTCAGACAGCAGAGGTCCCCTGCAGTGCCCAGGAGAGCTCAGACAGCAGAGGTCCCCTGCAGTACCCAGGAGAGCTCAGACAGCAGAGGTCCCCTGCAGTGCCCAGGAGAGCTCAGACAGCAGAGGTCCCCTGCAGTGCCCAGGAGAGCTCAGACAGCAGAGGTCCCCTGCAGTGCCCAGGAGAGCTCAGACAGCAGAGGTCCCCTGCAGTGCCCAGGAGAGCTCAGACAGCAGAGGTCCCCTGCAGTACCCAGGAGAGCTCAGACAGCAGAGGTCCCCTGCAGTACCCAGGAGAGCTCAGACAGCAGAGGTCCCCTGCAGTGCTCAGGAGAACTCAGACAGCAGAGGTCTCTCTGCAGTGCCCAGGAGAGCTCAGACAGCAGAGGTCCCCTGCAGTACCCAGGAGAGCTCAGACAGCAGAGGTCCCCTGCAGTGCCCAGGAGAGCTCAGACAGCAGAGGTCCCCTGCAGTGCTCAGGAGAGCTCAGACAGCAGAGGTCCCCTGCAGTGCCCAGGAGAGCTCAGACAGCAGAGGTCCCCTGCAGTGCCCAGGAGAACTCAGACAGCAGAGGTCTCTCTGCAGTGCCCAGGAGAGCTCAGACAGCAGAGGTCCCCTGCAGTACCCAGGAGAGCTCAGACAGCAGAGGTCCCCTGCAGTGCCCAGGAGAGCTCAGACAGCAGAGGTCCCCTGCAGTGCCCAGGAGAGCTCAGACAGCAGAGGTCCCCTGCAGTACCCAGGAGAACTCAGACAGCAGAGGTCTCTCTGCAGTGCCCAGGAGAGCTCAGACAGCAGAGGTCCCCTGCAGTACCCAGGAGAGCTCAGACAGCAGAGGTCCCCTGCAGTGCCCAGTAGAGCTCAGACAGCAGAGGTCCCCTGCAGTGCTCAGGAGAGCTCAGACAGCAGAGGTCCCCTGCAGTGCCCAGGAGAGCTCAGACAGCAGAGGTCCCCTGCAGTGCCCAGGAGAGCTCAGACAGCAGAGGTCCCCTGCAGTGCCCAGGAGAGGTCAGACAGCAGAGGTCCCCTGCAGTGCCCAGGAGAGCTCAGACAGCAGAGATCCCTCTGCAGTGCCCAGGAGAGCTCAGACAGCAGAGGTCTCTCTGCAGTGCCCAGGAGAGCTCAGACAGCAGAGGTCCCCTGCAGTGCCCAGGAGAGCTCAGACAGCAGAGGTCTCTCTGCAGTGCCCAGGAGAGCTCAGACAGCAGAGGTCCCCTGCAGTGCCCAGGAGAGCTCAGAGAGCAGAGGTCCCCTGCAGTGCCCAGGAGAGCTCAGACAGCAGAGGTCCCCTGCAGTGCCCAGGAGATCTCAGAGAGCAGAGGTCCCCTGCAGTGCCCAGGAGAGCTCAGACAACAGAGGTCCCCTGCAGTACCCAGGGGAGCTCAGACAGCAGAGGTCCCCTGCAGTGCCCAGGAGAGCTCAGACAGCAGAGGTCCCCTGCAGTGCCCAGGAGAGCTCAGAGAGCAGAGGTCCCCTGCAGTGCCCAGGAGAGCTCAGACAGCAGAGGTCCCCTGCAGTGCCCAGGAGAGCTCAGACAGCAGAGGTCCCCTGCAGTGCCCAGGAGAGCTCAGACAACAGAGGTCCCCTGCAGTGCCCAGGGGAGCTCAGACAGCAGAGGTCCCCTGCAGTGCCCAGGAGAGCTCAGACAGCAGAGGTCCCCTGCAGTGCCCAGGGGAGCTCAGAGGGCAGAGGACCCTGCAGTGCCCAGGAGAGCTCAGACAGCAGAGGTCTCTCTGCAGTGCCCAGGAGAGCTCAGAGAGCAGAGGTCCCCTGCAGTGCCCAGGGGAGCTCAGACAGCAGAGGTCTCTCTGCAGTGCCCAGGAGAGCTCAGAGAGCAGAGGTCCCCTGCAGTGCCCAGGAGAGCTCAGACAGCAGAGGTCCCCTGCAGTGCTCAGCGGAGCTCAGAGAGCAGAGGTCCCCTGCAGTGCCCAGGAGAGCTCAGACAGCAGAGGTCTCTCTGCAGTGCCCAGGAGAGCTCAGAGAGCAGAGGTCCCCTGCAGTGCCCAGGAGAGCTCAGACAGCAGAGGTCCCCTGCAGTGCTCAGCGGAGCTCAGAGAGCAGAGGTCCCCTGCAGTGCCCAGGGGAGCTCAGACAGCAGAGGTCCCCTGCAGTGCCCAGGAGAGCTCAGAGTGCTGAGGCCATCCCCCTCCACCATGCAAGCTGGAGTTTCAGGGCCAAGGAAGGAGGGACACTCACCTCCCTGTGCCCCTCAGAAAGGAGGAAGGCGGAAGCTTTGGGGGCAGCTCTTCCCTGGAGCGCAGCCCACTGAGGCCGGCGTGGACACAGAGAAGCCTCACAGAGGAAATCTCCTGCGGACCTATGAGGAGGGCAGCATGGGCTCTGGCTGAGCTGAGCCCCGTCCAGTCTCCCCCAGGCCCGGGACTGACCAGGGCAGACAGAGACACAGACCCTCTCCATGCCCACCATGTCTGGGTCGTTCCCACTGGACCCCCAGCTGAGACCCCATGACCTCCTTGTCCCCAGCAGGAAAACCCTTGGGGCCAAAATTTACCAACAGACGTGTTTCTCCCCCACCTCTGCCAGCTCTCTCTGCACACCAAGTCTACCTCCTCCTCTAGGAGCGGGCACAGTGGGGGGCGGCGGAGTCAGCTGGGAGTCCTGGCCTGCTCTTGGGGCAGCCCACAGGAAGATTCAGAATGAGTCCACATGCCATTCCCCAGGGCTGTGTGTTCATCTGACAGTTTCTCTGACCCCTCCCTCCTGTGCCATGGTTTTCTTCAAACTGGCTCAGTGCAGGGACTCCTGGCCCAGGGCAGCCCCTCGACACACCATGCCTGGAGCTGTTTGCAGGACAGAAGCCAGCACATGCGTGGTCTCCAGGGGGACACTAAGCATGGACTTTGTTTCTGAAGATGTGAAGCAGGAGTCGCAGTAGGCGGTCCTTCTGTGTCTCACCTTCCAGTCAGTCCTGCAGGTGAACCTGTGAGATGACCACTTCCCCACAATGAAACTGTGGTTCAGGGACTGCCTAGAAAACCATTCGGAGAGTTCAGGCAAATTAACAAATCACGACTCCATTTAGATGTTTCAAACCTAAACTCCTCTTCTTTCTCAGGAATCACCTCTAACACACACACACACACACACACACACACACAGTTACATATATGCATGCATGTGCGGTTATTGTTCAATGTGTGTACACACAGGTTATTCCCTGGTGTATTTGTGTGCATACACAGCTATATGTGTGTGCATGCAGTCCTTCTCTGACATGCAGACACTCATCTTCGTGAACACTGTACATGTGCAGTTATGGATGCATGCAGACATACACAGGTGGAACTGTCCTCTGACGTCTACACACATCTACTTATGCATGTGTATGCATGTACAGTTATTCTCTGACACATATATCACACACATACAGTGACACCTGTGTACACACGCAGAGTGTGTGTTTGAAGGGGCAGGTAGAGACAGGAGGAGGAAAGAGCACAGGCCCCGGAAAACTCCACTGTGACGGTTCAGGGTGGAGGAGCCAGCAAAGTCCACCAAGAGCCAACAGGAGAGGAGAACAGGTGAGTTCTCTGGTGTTACAAACAGGAAAGGTGTTTCGAGGAGGACCACGAGACTGACTGCCACCCAACTCTCCGATATCAGGTAAGATGAAGACAGAACGACACGTGGCTAGGGAAAGACAACACAGGAGATTTAAAATAATCACAGGAAAGTAACCATGTGCACACTGTGGGGCACTGTACAGGGGCCTGCAGGTGAACGTGACCTCGCTCGCCCGTTTTCTGTAGTCCCGTCTTGCCTCCAGATGGGACTTGCCGTCAGTTCTCCCTGCTCTCCTAGGCTGTCAGGAAATTCAAGGAGCTGCCTCCCAGCCCAGACTCCCCTGGACAATTTGCAGATGAGGGAGGAGATAAGTAGCAGATGTGTTTCAGGTGAAAAATCACAGGTTTGATGAAGGCCAATGGAGAGGATTCAGAGGGGACTGAGCTCTTCCCTGCTCAGGCCAAGGCCATCTTGGGAAGCAGCCTCACTTCCCCAGTGGTTTTCCTGAACAGCTGCGTGGCCATTTCCCTTGTACTACTCAAGAAAAGCTCTGTATAAGAACGCTCCTCCTAAGACACGGTTTCCGCCAACGTACCTGCAGACAGGACTGCTGCGGCTCTCAAGTCCTCGTCAGTGCGTGAGAGCAGCTTTGTTCGCGTTCTCAAGGCTCTGTGAGCACCTCGCGTCTGCAGAGTGAAGCCATATTTCTGGTGTCATTTTGATAGTTTTTGTGTGCATTTTCATCATCTGTTAAACTTGTAGTTTGATTATAGGTATGAATGAATAATTTTTCTGTCATTTACATTCTAAAAGAAAAGCATTCATGAAACAGCACACAATCTGACTTCTCCAGATTCTCTTCTTAGACATCCGCTTGGTCAGAGCACAAAGGCTTGATGTCAGATTATTATTTCTGGCACTCACTCATCAGCACCTCCCAAAAAGTCTACCTGAAGACGCGACTCTCGATGCTCACACCAGAAATAATTACCGCGACGCTCCCGCTAATGGAGGCTTGCCTTTGTTCGCTGGCAGCCCATCTAGTCAGAGGTGGAGACCGACTGCAGGCGCAGACACGGCGTTGCCACTGAGCTGGGCACAGACGCTCTCAACAGCGTGAGGATTCATGGCACAGAGACAGACTGCAGCCCTGCTGGGCCGCCAGGCTGCCTCTGTGCCCCAGCCTGGGGGTCAGCCCTGCTGGGCCGCCAGGCTGCCTCCGTGCGTGACCTCCGTGCGCCAACTTGGGGGTCAAGGCAGCCCAGCCAGCAGTGGAGCCAGGCACTGGGACCTCTCCCCGGCAGGGTTGGGGGTGCCTCCATGGCAGATGGTGACCTCGAGGTTCCAGGGAGGACCTAGCCTTCGAGGCTCCAGGGGTGCCTGGCCCTTCAGAGAATGCCTCTGTCCAGCCTGATGCTGGGTCTGCAGGCCCTCCTGATGGCCATGAGGATGTGAACTGTGGCAGTCCTGCCCCCTGTCCCCTCCGGACCCGGCCGCCACCCCCCAGCCGCTCCACTGAGACAGCGAACACGGGAGGATGGAGAATGCCAGCTTCCTGCGTTGTTCTTACAAGCACAAAGTGTCCTTCGCCCTTTATGTGAAAGTCCCAGTAAGCCCTAGGGAAGTTTAGGGCCAGGTCAGTGTCCTGCCAAAGGCTGTCCCAGGGCCTGGCCATCTCCCCCATGCCCCCTACAGGCACCTGGACAGAACCTGGAGCAGCAGTGGAGCCGAGCTCACCCCGGCAAGGGGCAGCAGAAGGCGCCATCCTGGGGAGTTAGCCTGGAGCCGACACTCGGAGGGGACAGAATCCCACCATCTCCAAACCACAGGAGGCCGCACAGAGGCTCCTCTGAGGAGGAGCCCGGGTCCACCGTGACCAGCTGCCCAGCCCTCGGTGTTTGTGCTGAAGGACTAGAGTCCTCTCACTGCTGTGACGCACCCCTGCGCACACTCACAGCGGCACAAGTCACAGCAGCCAGGCTGTGGAAGCAGGCGGGTGTCCACCCACGGATGAGGAGAAAGACAGCGTGGGTCATCTCCACAGTGGAGTCGTATTCAGCCATAAAGAAAACTGGGACTGCGCCATGGCAGGGCCTTGGGTGGAGCTCGAAATTGTCAGGTTAACAAAATAAACAAACTCAGAACATCAAGGTCGTGTGTCTTCTCTGATTTATGGCAGCTCAAGAGGAAAGGAAGATAAAGGTGCGTCGGGAGGACCTCGTAGAAATCAAGGGGAGCAGTGGGGGGAAAGGACCCGAGGAGAGAGGGAAACGGGGAGTACCAGGGAGGAGGCCGGAAACCGCACTGCTGTGCCGTGGGCCTGCGCGGATGTGCCTCACGTCCCTCCACACCTACAGCCACTCTGCTCCAGTGAGAAACACGGGGCACAGGCGTGAAAGTAAGGAGCCGTGATCTTCACACTGCGACTGACCCACACGTCCATTGGCCACGGGAAGGGGCTCGGTGCTGCCCGCCGCTGGGGTCTGTTTCTCAGCGCGGGCGCTGGGCACTAATTAGTACTTACTGGCTGGGTGGCTCCTTTCTCTGCGCACACTTCCTCAGGGCCGTGACAGCCGTTTCCTGCCCTTTCATCTCTGCCCTCAGTAATTGGACCCTTCGCCCTGTACCTGCAGACCTGCACAGAGGCTGCTCCGGTGGCGAGGATGTTCTTAAAGGGACACCCCCTGCCTCTGACCGCAGCATGGACCAGGAGTGAGGCTGACTCCACTCTGAGTCACAGGAAGAGAACCCAGGAAGTAGCAGCTTCCTTCTGCAGGCCGCGTGCTTGTAAGGAAGGGAGCTGACGAGGTTCCAACATGAAATTTGGAAGTGTGAATACTTGGAGGTACTAGTAAGTTAAAATAGCAAAGAGCATGAACTCAGTGCTTCCGGGGTTCAGGCCCCATTCGGCTCACCCGTCCGTCCCCTGCTCACCACAGCCCATGTCACTGCCCCCAGGAGGTAGAGGAGCAGCTTGTGGCGATTAGGCAGCTAGAGAAGGGGCAGTGGCTGGGCACCTGGGGAGAGGGCCACAGTCGTCCAGCCCCATGGGCAAGGCCCTGCTCTGCAGCATCCGAGGCCAGGTGTGCAGGACGGAGGGTGGAGAGCGGGGAGAGGACGCCCAGGCAGGCGGTGCTGTAGGTAAGGCCTGGAGCGCCGAGGTCCCAGCGCGAGCCCTGGAAACCAGGAGCAGAGAGGCTTCAGCCGCACGCTGCTGGGCTGATGTGGCATTCAGCTGTCACATCTGCAGCCAAGAGCACTCAGCACAGGTGGCGGCCACAGGGGTGAGCCCACAGATGTTCACGGCGTGCCGCTGATCTATCAAACCAACTGCGAGGCGCAGATCAGATCCTCCCGATTCCAAGATGCCCAGCTCAGATGTGAGCGTGCGACAGATGTAAGTGTGCGACAGAAATAGCACATGCACATGCACACACCTCCGCACATCTCCCTGGCGGGCTCGGAGGCACCTCCAGAGGGGCTGCTGCTGGCCCTTGCATTTGGACACGTGGGGTGGCAGGGTGGAGGCCGCAGGGGGATGGAGTGCTGCTGCAGTGTGAAGCTGCCCCACAAACAGGGCAGAGTCCACGCGGAGCCGGAGACCCCAGGGGTCCTGGCTCCCGACCTGAGGAAATGCCTGTCCTGCTGAGGCTTCCCAGGCCCTGCCCACACAGGGCTCCGCCTGCAAGGCTGGACTTCTCTTGTCCACCTGGACCAGCCAATGTTCCCCAGCGCCCAAGGCCACCTCTCCACCTTCCAGGGTGCCCCTGGCTTGTCCTTGTGAAGGCCACACAGTCCTCTCAGCAGCGTCCACCAGGAGTGCTTCCCACGCCCCTCCACCCAGAACAGGTGCTCCAGGGCCTGCAACAGGTGGCACAGGAGCCTGTGGTGGGTGGCACCAGAGCCTGTGACAGGTGGCACAGGGCCTTAGGGCTCTGCTCAGCAGGGCCTGGTCCTTCCAGCTCCTCTGTGGGCCATGTGCCCTCCCTGGGCAGAGCGTTCTCCCCTCAGACTCCCTGTGCTTGCCTGTGGGGAGTCCGTGGTTGCCCCCAGCTGGGCTGGCTCTCTCTGTCCCTTCCCTTGAGCCCCCTTGGCTCAGAGCCTGCAGTGCAGACCCCACCCCCTGCCACCATCCCTTCAAGAAGGCCTCACTGAAGCAATGTCGCCCAGCAGAGGGGCAGGAGAGGCCAGGACACAAGGGGTAAAGACCCTCCTCGTGAGGCTGTGGGTCTGCACAGCACAGCTCACAGCTCCTTCCGTTCTAACCACATCCAGAGGTTTTAGACAGATGTACCCACCGGACTGTGCTGCCCACCAGACCTCGAGGAGCGACCCACAGGTCCTGGGCTGACCCAGCAGGACCTTCAGTCCTCTCCTGACCTCCGCAGGCTTGTCCGCAGGTCATGGTGACCTTGAGAAAGGCTCCCTTCCACCTCCTGCAGCTGCCACGGCACAAGTCCTCAAGAAGAGGGCCCTCGACAGGGACCAGGTCCTCACGGTCGGGAGGGCTGCAGTCAGGATCAGGTGCCTCCCACAGCTCCCCGGTCTCCTTGACTTGTGGCCCTATCAGCTGGACTCTGCCTGGTCTTCTTGCTGTCCTGGACCTCTCCTGGAGCAGCAGGCATTAGGCTTAGGGCCACCCAGACCCCGATGTCACCCCAGGGCTTCACATCATTAAATTTGCAACAACCTCTTTCCAGGTGAGTCAAACCCTGAAGTTGAGGGTGCACGCGACTTCTGGGGGACCACATGCCCACCCAGCAGAGGGGTCTGTGCCCTGAAGTTGAGGGTGCACGCGACTTCTGGGGGACCACATGCCCACCCAGCAGAGGGGTCTGTGCCCTGAAGTTGAGGGTGCACGTGACTTCTGGGGGACCACGTGCCCACCCAGCAGAGGGGTCTGTGCCCTGAAGTTGAGGGTGCACGTGACTTCTGGGGGACCACATGCCCACCCAGCAGTGGGATCTCTGCCCCAGAGAGAGCCTGGGGCTCCTCCACTGCTGCCCACCCCTCCAGTCTCCACCGAGTCCACTGCTGAGCTCTCAGATCCGTTGCCTCATTTAACCTTTGTGACCTCAAAGGGGGGCCAAGTGTCTCACGTCACAGAACAGACGCCTGGAACGTGGGGTTGAGCTGAGTGGGGCCAGGGGCCAGCCTGGGCCTTGCCACACAGAGGCTGGAGTGACCACCAGGGACCCGGCCCCAGAGCTGAAGGACGTGGCCAGCACAGCAGGTGGCACCGCCAGGCGCCCTGGGAGGACGTTTGTCACCAGCTTGGAGAGGGCCAGACCCTGCCCGGGGAGGGCAAGGAGGTGCAGGGCGTCCAGCCTGAGACACTGTACTTCCTGGCAGGCGTCTGCCAACACCACCGCCTGATGTGGCTAATGAACCCCACAATCAAGAGCTGCAGTGAACTCGCCGCAGCAGATGTTTTTACTCTGGGAACCGCCAGACCTTTCTGGCCGTTCACTTATCCTCCGAAGGGATCAAACCCTGCCCGTCTATTATGCGATGTCATCGGAGCATCGCACAACTTTATCAGACTTTTTATTCTGGAAACTGAATTAATTTTCTGCAAGGGGTTTTTGTGTGGCTCTTTAATCACATTTACTGGGGACATGTGTACTGTGGGCTGGAGAGCCGATTATGGCTTCCAGAAAGGCCACTTTCAAAAGGGGATCGCCCTCTCTCCCGAGGCTGCCGTCTGAAGGTCCCTGGGTTTTGTGAAGAGGAAAAAATTAATTACTATTTTAATAACGAAGCCAAGCCTGCTGAAAATCCTCTTAGAGAGTAGCTGGGTGATGTAATGGCTAGCAGGGGGGATATTGAAAACACTGACCACACAGCCTGGCCTTCGCTTTCCCATTCATTCCCCGTAAGATGATACGGGCCACTGGGTCGCACATTAGGGAATTAAAAATATAATAACAACAGTGTTCTTTCCTGGGAAGGGGAAAAGTTGTGATCCTGAAAGAGCTGCTTGGTGGGTTCACCGTCTGCAGCAGCAGCGGTGCCCTGGCTCCAGGGTGGCTCCCAAAGCCCCTGGCCTGGTCCCCCGTTGTGGGCTGAGCACCCCAGGGTGGTGCAGCAGGGAGCTGCTGCTGGCTGCACGGGGGCCATCATCTCCAGGGCCCAGGCAGAAGCTGGGCGGGTCTTCTGACCTCGGACCCAAGCACATCTCTCCTGCTGCTAAAGAAAGAGTTGAGCTTGGGTTTTGTCTCTCCTGGGAAGTCACAGTTAGCGCTAGATTCATACCGCAGGGCTGCGTTTTGTTCCTGTGGAAGCTCCTCACTGTCATCCCCACCACGGCACTGGGTCAGCCAAGGAGCAGGAGCTCAGCAGGCGGGCAGCATGCTCCCGGCCTGCGGACCCTCCAGGCCCAACATGATGGTGTGCAGCCAGACGAAGCGCTGGGCAAGGCCAAGCTCTGCAGCCAGCCCACCACCAGCGGGTCCTGCACCCTTCCTGATCTCTGGGTCTTTTCCTCTGGGGTGTCTTCCCGCTGGCCTCCTCGCCACTTTCTCCCTGACTTCACAGCAGTCACCAGCCCACAGCCCCAGAGGCCAGCAGGGCTATACTGGACACTCGCAAGGCAAGGGCCAGCCTCGTGTCCCCAGTTCAGATCTATCTGACCTACAAAAGAAAGAGACCCCTGAAGGTCAGTGCCAAGAGCGACCTAGAGCACAGGACACGTCTACTAACCCACATGACCCCTGGTGCATCCTGTGGGACAGGACCCTGCACAGTCTCTGGAAATCAGCACACAGATAAGGTGACCACGTGGCCACCCCAGGGAGGTCCATGGAGAAGCCCCAGCAGGGCCCGGAGAGGACAGTTAATGACGAAATCTCTGTGAGAGCTTCAGCGCCGTGGAGGTCACTGTGGCGAAGTCCACTCGGGTGCAGAGTCTGCAGCCCCAGGTGAGAGTGGCCAGTGCCTGGGGATGAACTGCCTGACCTGAGGGCAGCAGGCACTCTCCCGCTCTGTCCTGACAGTGAGACCCAGGCCTCGGGTGCTGGGGAGCTGACGCAGATACAGCAAACGTGCTCGGGATGCAGGACGCCAACCGGAGGGCTGAGGGCAGACTCAACTCAGGAAGGGCAGTGGGGAGCAGGGCAGAGCCCAGGAGGATGCCAGAAGGAGGCGTGTCCAGCACAGCCGAGCTGGGAAAGGGCTGCAGGCCACTGAGGAGGGACACGCAGATGCTCGCTGGGACAGCATGGAGGGCACAGGCAGATTCAGCTGCACCCTCCCGGCTGCTGAGGATCCAGCCCTGCAGACTCTCAGGCTCCAAAGCCCAGACTCCACGAGGCCAGCGCCAGCTCCCTGTGCTAGTGAGCATTTCTGAAGAAGCTTTTACTACCCCGCAAGGGAGTTCAGCTGGTTTCACCCTGAGACATCAGAGCCTACACCTAAGTGTAGACCCAGAACCATGGCCACCAACCTGCTCCTTCCTGCCCGTGTAGGACCTCAGCTCTGGGATCCGTGCCTGAGTTCACAAATGGAAGAGAACAAAGCATAAAGTATCTACAAAAACAGAACATGGGGCCTGGCTCCTGCCACGGAGGGCCTCCAGCCTCCGCTCTCCGGCTTCCCTGGAGTCCCATGCAGCCAGGTGGAGCCTCTCGTCCTCCTCTGAACCAGAGGTTGGCACTGTGGTCAGGCCCCACAGGCCTTGGTTTGTGGACAAGCCACCCAGGTCCAAGGGCAGGTAACCCACAGGAGCATCCCAGGCCCAGTGACCAGTGAGAAGCAACCCTGCCACACGGAGCCCACACTCCACATGCAACTGGGGTGGCCACACCCACCTTCCCTCCATGTCCCTCAGCGGGAAAAGTGTGAGCCTGGCGCCCAGGGAGGCCTGACTTGTGAGTGTCAGGGAGAGGCAAGGGCGGGATGGGAGGACGGCAGACGTTAACAGCCCATCCCAGTGACCCCCGCTGGACTTCCCTGCCTGCACTGCGCCCGTTCCTCGGCTGGGGGGGTGTCTTGGGCACCCACCAGAACACTTCTCCTCCCAGATCTCCCCTCCCAGGGCTAAAGACCTGCCCCACCCTGGAAGCAGGATAGAGTGAGTGAAGTCAGGGAGGTCCTGGAAGCTGGGCCCAGCTGGACAGGCCTCGAGGACAGCAAGACCCAGCAAGGGCAGGAAGAGGACCCTTGTGGTCACAGGGCACTGAGAGGACAGGAGGCCTGGACACCAGCTCAGAAAGCCAGGAGAAGCACCCTCCTCTCCCCCAGCCTGGTCCTCCTCACCCAGCGTCTTGCAGCCCCACGGCCGAGGTTCCCGGAGTTCCCAGAGTCCAGGGCACAAAAGAGGCGATGGTGGTCAGGGCCCACTGCCCACCTGCCCCCACCGAATCCACACCCAGCACTCCATACACGCCCTCCCTGAGGCCCAGCAGCTCTGTGTCCGACGGAGTGTCGGGTGTTCCCCAGCTGGACAGAGCAGGGCCTCTGAAGGGGGTCAGTAACCACGCACCCACAGGGGGAACAGGCGCAGGCAGACCAGAGCAGGCTGCAGAGCGCCCCAAGCAGGACACACCCCAGGCCGGCCTGCCCTTCCCGCCACCTGTGGCTGAAATGCTCACGACCTATGAGTCATCTTCACTCTGAATTAATAGGAGAATGGCGCTTCACAGCAGTGAAATCGTCAGAGTTCAGCCAGTTCCTGCACATCCACGCCCTGCTCGGGTGTGCCCAGCTGGCCTGCGCAGCAGAGCGGCCATGCTGGTCAGCTCTCTGACTGACAGAATACCTGAGAAAACCAACTTAAGGGGGAGAATCTGTGTTGCTCCTGGTTCCAAGGCTCTGGTGGTGGCCAGCGCTCCCCTGTTTCCAGGCCTGTGGTGAGAGAGACCGTCATGGTGGGACGGCCTGGTGGGCAAGGCTGCTCACTGCACGGGGTCAGCAGGCACAGAGAGGTGGAGAGGAAGGGGCCCGACAAGCTAGAGTCCCCGGGGGACGGCCTCCACCGGGCACCTGCTTCCTCCAGGCAGCGACCCCCATGGCTCCCCTCCTCCCCGACGTCCACTCAGGTTGAACCCATCAGTGGATCAATCCACAGAGGAGGTCAGAGGCCCAAGATCCAGGCACTTCCCCAAGGCCCACCTCTGGCTGCTGCTGCACTGGGGACCAGGCCTTCATCACCTGAGCCTTTGGAGAACGTTCCAGGTCCAAACCTTGACACCACGGGCCTCTGTGCCGGCCCTGAAGCCCACTGTCCAAAGCCCCCAAACTAGCTTAAGGCAAAGTTCGCCAAAAACCAGCCAAGAAGAAGCCGCGGCCATTCCCGCTGCTGGACACGTAAGCTCCCCGTGCCCCCGACGCTGCTTCTTCTCAAAGCCAACAAGAGCTTCTTCACTCCACTAAACGGAGAGAAAATGTATCAGACTAACAAATAGGGAAGTTTTATTAGCTGTTTATAACCTGTATTTTTTTCTAAACTGCTGGAGTTAGCATAAAAGAGACGTGTCACCCTGATACAGCGGCTCCCAGTTAGGATTATGAATTCCGTGGCAGCACAATTGCCTTGATATCAATATGTTTTTTCATGAATTGCAAAGAAAAGCAGGTGTATAAAAATAAAACTCACATAAAATATAAATTATCATTGTGCGAGTTAATTCTATACCCTCGGGATACAATAGCTCACGCACTTTATATTTGCAAAAATGTTTGCGAGTTACTTTTTGAGATTTGTTTATTTATTTCTATTTATTTATCATTTCCTTCTTCAGTGAGAGACCTCTGAGGTAGACATCTTATTTCCATAACCTTCCCTGGGGACAGCAGCCATAAACTCTGCAGTGACCTTGATGTCCCCAACAGTGGCAGGCGGGGGACGCCACACGCAGCCCACACACCCTGCACACCCTCCCCTCCGGGCGCCTCAGCGCCTCCCCAGCCTGCCTGCCACCGTCCCCCTGTGCCCTGTTCACACCTTTCAACAGAAACGTCTCTGTTGGGGTAAAACATACCTTTTTGATGTTTGAGGCCATTTCCACACCCTCCACGGAGGAGCAGGTGCCCACCCTTGGAACAGATGCCGTTGGGCAAAGTCGGCTTTGCCCTGCGCCGACTCAAGACTCCTGAAGCACTTCCTACCACTGACGGTGCTGTCATTGACAGCTGCTGGACAGAGCCTCCGACTGGGAGCCCCACCGGCTCTGCCTGAGACTCAGCCACGGGTTCCCGTCCTGGGCGCCAGCATGGGCCCCTGCAGCTCTCCTCCAGTGACGGTGAGGGCCTGGTCCCCAGTACCCCTCCCTGCCGCTCATCCAGGGCCCTGAGGCAAAGCCAGCTGCTGCCCAGCTCTGTGTCGCGTCCCTGGCCGTCGGAAGAGCTCCTTGACTCTGCAGGATCCACACGTTCAGAAAGGAGACTGAGCTTCTGCCGCCACGGGACAGTCAGTAAGCAATTATCCCCACTGTCCCTGCTGCCCAACAGGGAGGATCAGGGTGCCATGTGTGTCTTCTGGCCCCCGGGGCTCCTCCCATGGGGTCCCATATTCCAAAAGTCAGCAGAGAATTGTCCAGGGAAACAGCCTGCACAGCCTGTCCCCCACGTGATGACATCTTACCACCTGTGTCCTGCTGCCTATCATGGACCAAGTCCACAACCAGGATGCGTGTGACTCTCACCAGAGAGCCCTCCTGGCACTGAGTGACACCCCCCAGCCTCTGATGTCACCATGCACCTGGTTCTTGCTCATGGGACCTGAGGCAGAGTCACCTTCGGTGTGTTGGGGGCCTGACTCTCGTGTCCCGTGTGATCCGCAGACCTCTGCTCCTCCATTGTCTCCAGAGAAAGCCCCAGGCAGACTCCAAGGAGGCCCCACAAAAGGAGCGAAGACCCCCGCTGCCATGGTCAGGAGGCCCACCCAGCCAGGTGCCATGACGGGTCAGACCATGGCACACGGCTGCTGAGGTTGGAGATGCCTGGCTACAGCTGCAGCCCTCCTGACTCATACAGGACAGGAACTTGGTACCCCCGTCCCTAGAACCTCTGTGTGTCCTCCATTACAGACGTTGTCCTTCCACCATCTCCATTTCAGATCAGGAGAGAACAGAGCCCTGTGTGGCCTCCTTTGGAGCAACTCAGCCTTACAGTTTTGCACCCAAAGAAGGCAGAACAAGCAAGAAGCGGGTTTGCAAGAAATTCATCAGATTGCTTAGTTAATGGAGTTCTCTGAGTGTTACAGCAGGAGAGTTGGCACAGAGACAGGAGGGCAGGGAGAGGGCGCCTGTCCCGCGGCCCTGGGCCTCTCTGCCCACCTAGCAGGGCACAGAGTGTGCACACTAGGCAGAGCTCCCCAGCCACGAAGCTTGGTCTGAATGCTGCTTCATCCCACACTGAGCCTCCACCCTCGGTAAATATTTAATCAGCCCATACAATTTCGCTTCTGCTGGGACAGACTGCTCGTCCGGCTTTTTATTGGGAGTTCACTTCTTGATCATATTGATCACTCATATCATGTGAACGATAATTGGTCCCTTTCTCCTGTCCATGTATCTTTAATGAAGTGCCCCAACCTCGGTGTGACTGCCAGGCAACTCTGCAGATGACGCGTGGCTCCCGCTGCCCGCTTGCTGTTCCCTCCTCAGAGGCTGCAGACTCCAACTTGCGGTTCTAGGGGCATTTGTTCCCTATCAGGAAAAAGGCCTTTACCTGCGCCACGCAGCCCAGGACAGCGGCATGGGGAGCACAGCCAGGGGGATGCAGCCTCAGTCCACAGCTCTGCTCCTGGATGCTGCCCGTTGTCCTCGGGTCCCAGGTCACTTGGTCATCGGCCACAGGCCAGAGCACAGGGGAGCTGGGTCCCTGCCCCACCAGGATGCTGCCCATTCTGCACCTCTGCAGCGACAGGGTTAGAGGGATCCTGCCCTCTGCTCCTGACCTGCCCACAGGGACTCGCCCAAGAGGCTTGGTGATGGTTACAGGTCATATTTGCTCCATGACAAGGACACAGGACATCCCACCCCAGCCCCAGTTCCACCTGGCCTGCACCCCGGCCTGTCCAGGGCCTGCTTTCCTAGCCAGGCATGAGTGGCCAGCCAGTGTCCCTGCAGCTTCCCTGACTTCACAGAGCGCCCTGCTCCTGCCCTCACCAGGGCTCCCTGACCTGTGGATGCCCACAGTGACCCCAGTGCACAGCTGGGGACAGAGCTCAGATTTAAACCAAACTGTCGGGAGTCAGAGCCCCATGCTCGGGGCAGCAGGTAACAGACCTTTGCAAGGTACACTAAGGAGGAAAAGGCCATGCTGATCCCTGGACAGTGAGAGTGACAGGCAAGGTGGTGTGTGACTGTTGGCCTGATCGTACCGGCCCTGGGAGCACCCTGCCCACGAAGGACCCCGTGTGCCTGGTTTTCGTGATGAACTGTTCTGTTGTATCATTTCAGTGCACAGCCTGTCCCCCATGCGATGACATCTCACCACCTGTGTCCTGCCTGTCATGGACTGGAGGTTCTCGAGGACCATATCCACATCCAGGATGCGTGTGACTCTCACCAGAGAGCCCTCCTGGCACGGAAAAAACCATCGGGGCGCCTCGCAGCCCAGGACAGCGGCACGGCGGGGGCGGGGGGGCGCAGCCGGGAGTGCAGCCTCAGCCCACAGCTCTGCTCCTTATTTTAGGATAATGAGCCGCATATTCTGAGATTCAAAGGGAACAGAAGACCGCAGTGTGGGTTCCCCATATCCTGTGCTGGTTGCTCCTCCCTCCAGAGGGGCAAGGGTCACAGCGCCATGTCCCTCAGGCTGTGCTGGGAATATCCTGAAGTGTGTGCCCACTTCCTCTGACCACCCAGGCGCTCACCTCTCTGTCCACAGGTGCCTGTCCACCCAGGTGCTCACCTCTCATTCAACAGATGTCTGTCCGCCTCTCTGTCCACCCCTCTGTCCAGGCGCTCACCTCTCTGTCCACAGGTGCCTGTCCACCTCCTCTGTCGACCCAGGTGTCCACTTCTCTGTCCACAAAGTCCTGGCCTGGCTCTCCCCCGTGGTGACAGACACCCTAGCAGTCCTTCCTGCAGCCCCAAGGACACCTCTCATCTGATCAATCTGTGATGTCCCTCGCAGGGACGCCTGAGCAGATGAACAACGGGCTTGCTGGGTGGCACCAGGGACGTAGCAGGCCTCCAGGAGGGGCGCCACTTTCTTCCTCACCATTGCTCCCCCAAACAGAAGGCGGCTTCACTTACACGTGTGTCTGCAGGGGAAGGTAAGTAATGTGACAGTTCAGGACAAGAGTCTGGAGACCTTGCCAAGAGCCCTCCTTAGCGGTTGTACCAATCTGCACTCCTCGGCAACGCCAAGGACCGACTGTGTCCCTGGTCTCTCAGGCGGGGAGCTCGGAGCCCTCGGACCTTATGAATGCCACTCGAGAGTTCAGTGCCGCCCAGACAGGCTTCCCTGGTTCACAAGGAGTGCAGTACCGCCACATGTCCAGAGCCACCTGTGTGTCATTTAGGACAATTTGGGGCCCTGCCATTCTTCTGGCTTTGTGGGAGCTCCACGTGTATCGGGAAAATCAGCCTCTTATCGACGATATGAACCACGGCCTTCTTGCCAGGTTTCACTGCTCTCCACAACGCAGAGGAGAGGCTGGCCCAGCTGAGCTGACCGGTTCCCGGGAGTCCTCGCCCTTCAAGAGCCTCCTGATTCCAAGGGGCTTGGAGACACGCTCCTGAGGGCTCCCCTCAGGCCCCACGCTTTGCGTCTCCCGCTTCGCCTTTTGGTCTATCTGGGATCTCTTGCAGCATAAAGCCTGAGTCATGGATCCAAGTGATCTTCTAGTCTGATCGTGACCATCCGGTCCATCTCAGTGTTAGTCGTTGCCACATTCAGCCCCCTGAACTCTCAAGGCAAGCCCCACTGACACACGCTGCACACCGAGAACCCGGAGGAGGGGAACGGAGGTCATCCCGAGCCACGAGCTGGGGTCTGACCTCATCAGGCCTGGTCGGCTCTGTGAGTGGCTGGTCACCTTCTTCCAGCGCGTGGTCAGCTCCTTACCAGAGTGGGCTGTGTGTGCTCGCAACGTCAGACGTGCATGGAAAAGTGGTAGTGAAAGAGTTCCACGGCGGACAAGCAGAGGGCCACGGGTGGTGGCGGGCAGACAGACAGACAGAGCATGATGGACAGAGGGTTGGGAGGTGACAGGAGACAAACGAGCAGATGAGTGGATGGTGGACGATTGATGGACCACAGGTTGACAGACAGGTGGGTAGGCGGATGACAGGCGATGAAGAAAGGGGGTAGATGGATAGATAGTAGATGATCAGTAGAGCAGTGGACAGGCCATAGATGACCCTGGTAGAAGATGGACTAAGTCGATGATGATGGATGGTGACAGATGATGGGTGGCTGGGTGACAAACGGAGGGTAGGTAGGTAGATAACAGGTAGGTAGGAAAGGCGTCCTGACAGCAAAGAAAGCAAACCCTCCAGGAAGACAGGTCTCCGTGAATCGGATGTTGAAATGGGAGCCCCTGGGAGTCAGAGAAGAGGCCAGGCCCTGCTGGAGCCCTTCACCTGCTCCCGAGGGTCCGACACTCAGAGCGAGAGACCCAAGCAGCCAGAGGAGATGCTGGCCCCACCTCCTCAGGGGGCCCACCCAGCGCCCACCCAGCGCCCACGAGCCTTCACTCACAGGTGCCTCTCAACGCGGGCAGGAAACCTGAGGACGCCGTCTGCAAGCCAGGAGACCATGCCAGAGTCACGATGCCCACTGTGCTGTAAGGAAAGTCCAAGCCCACGTGGCACAAACCTGCCCCTGATTCCCACATTCCCCTCCATGTGCGGCTGGACACGGGCACATGGCCACCAACAAGGCCCTGGGCACTGGCATTTCAGATCTGGTCTTCTGAGGGGCCGTGGCTGATCCTGGAAGGGCTTGCGGGGACGCTCACCCAGGTCTGCTCTGGGCAGGCTGGCCCACGCGGAATCTACTGCGGCCTCTCGGCCACAGAAGGCGCCCGAGGAGAAAGGGCTACCAAGAGTGCCCCGCCCAGCCTCGCCGGGCCACCGTGCGTGCGCAGTGCCGGTCCTCTCCAGAGAGACCCAACCTGCTCCCGGTCCACGTGGTCTCACTTGCCTCTCAAGCAACAAGCCACGCCTGCCCAGAGAATTCTAGAAAATGACCGGCGATTCTCCAGGCTGAGGCCTTCCACCCACCCAAATTCCCAGGACTCCAGCGCGTGAGATGACAAACAAAACCAAACCTCTGGCCTGTCTGAAGGAAGTCGGAGGTTCTGATTGGGCACGTTGGAGAAAGGCGCAGCAAGAAGCCGGTAAATACTGATCGTCAATTGAATGCAGTCCTAAAAAGAAATATGGCTTTTGTTTTGGCTTTAAATTCCTGAGTACTTCTCCAGAGGCCTGTGCTCCGCCAGGCTCTCCATCCTGACGATTTCTTAAATCAATGGGTGACCTTTTCCTTTTCTTGGCCTTCTCTCCTTAGATTTGCATAAAACGTTTCCTTGGTTAAATGAGGCCCTTTGAACTCACGTGGTCTCATCCAGTGAGGTTCCACATGGCGTATTTACACGCACAGTGGTGAGTTGGAACACAGTGTTGGCCAACACCTCATGAGATTTTTGTTTTTGACGAAAATTAGATTTCTGTGTTGTTGCTCCTTTTGATTCAGTCTCCAGGATGCTGATTTTGATTAGGGAACTTTCATTTTGGGAAAACAAACCTTCCAAACTCTGAGGAGATTGGAATGGATGAAATGCAGAAACAGAAGCCTAGGAAAGTTCAGGATGCTTAATGGAAAGCTTCAAGTCGGAAGGAAAGGGGGAGACAGCCAACAGGAGGAGAGGGACTGTCCAGAGCCCGTGTGGTGTGCGTGGAGAGGCGCCTGAGAAGGAAACAGCCCCTGCGTCCACAGGCTACAGACTCCGCTCTCCCCCCTGTGGAAACCCACACTGAACCCTGCCCCACGTCCCCGGACCTCACTCTCGCAGGGCTCAGCAGGTGTGCGCAGGGACGCCGAGCGCTGACCCAGAGCATTCTCCTTGTTGTGTTGACCACCCTGGGCTGTGTGCAGAGCTCTGGGCCTCACAGGCTAACCCACACCACCCGTCCCAGAGCCTGGAGCCACCCAGGAAGGAAGGATGCTCCCCCAGGGCCACTGTGCCACAGAGCCACCAAGACGGTCTGAGGAACGTCTACTCTGAGGGCCCAGGAAACTGTGCTGAAGCACACGCGGTGGGTGCCTCCTGCGCAGGCAGCACAGGGAGACTGTGGGGACCACACGCCGGAGCCCCGCCAGCTGCATCTCCACCACCCTCATGGCTCCACCCCAGGACCAGGCAGAGCGAGGCTCGCAACAGGCGTTTCAGCAGCCTGCACACGGCAGCTCCACGTTTGCAAGTGTGAGCAGGGGCGTAAGATGGCAGGGCAGGAGGCTGAGCCTTGGAGGTACCAGCCTGACCCAGGCACGAGCAGAGTCCTTCCAGCAGAGAAAGGCCAAGCAAGTGAGAGCCTTTCCCACAGCTCAGAAGGGCCCTTGGAGGAAGGAGCTTGCCCAGGGCCTCCGTCACACCAACACCAGGGCACAGACCCGGAGTAACCAGCTGCCCATCCTGGGCGTTATCTGACCCTCTGAGCAGTGAGGCGTTCTGACTCAAGTTCACCAGTAAGACTAGATGAAAGACGGGGCTGTGCCCACACTTCAAGGGGCTGGAGTGACGCTTTCTTCTCACCCTCACCCTGAGAACACAACACACCCCAGCACTCGGTTCAGACGGAAGCAGGAACGGCCACCTGTGAATAATGCATTTGCTAGAATCCGTGGAAGTGAAACTGAGATCAAGCAAGATAACAGCAGTGTCCTGCAGCCACTCCCGGCCAGAGCCGTGGCCACACCACTTCTCCCAGCACTGAGCCCAGCAAGATGGCTGGGGTGCCTCGCCATCAGGCCAGTTAACGGGGCCTGAGCAACTCCCACACTGAGCAAGTTCCGACTCCTCTGAAGTTTCTTCCTGCAGGCTAGTAAACAGCGCACTGTCTCTTTAACTGATTTTATTTTATTTCTTTTCTTCTCTTTTTTTTTTTTTAGTTTAAAGATTACATTTAATATCTATTTCCCAGCAGTGTACAAACTGACATCATCTACTCATAAAAGCGGAATGCTTTGCTTTTTTAAGCTTCAAGCTGAATAACAAATTACCACAGATGACAGCATAAAAGAATAACAGAACAGAATCAGAAGGAAATCCATTGTCAACAGAAGCCCCCTGCTGAGGAATTTCAATTTCATATATCTAATTATCCCTGTCAGTTGGAAGGACTGACAAAAAGCATTCTTTGTTCTCTCGTTCTGCCTCCCGCTTCTCACTCTCAATTAATTCCGGCATACAAATATGACTAATTGTCTCCGGAGTGCTCAAGAGCTCTGTATATAAATGTTCACGAACTGAAAATGATTTGGAGGGTATTCATGCACCGATTTATGAAATCTGAGCACAATAGCCATGCATAATTCAGGTGACCGTGTTAGCACCTCACGAGCCCGCAGCCAGGATTAGGCGAGACTCTCTTCACACCCTCTTTCATATCTGCTTTGTGACAGTAACTCACTTTGCACCTATTAAAAGAGGAAGCATTATATGTCTGCAGTGGCTCATTGAAATTACCAGGAGCAAGATCATCAGCATTTAAATAACATATGGGCAGTGCGGGGCCTGGGGGGGCGCGAGGTGGCAGGGCTTCCCACACAGCGCCAGGCGCTCCCCAGGGTCGAGTTTTGATTTCTGTGGGTAGGTGGTGTTTGGGATTTGTTTTGGCTTTTGTCCTCCTTTTTCTTATGTTGCTTTTGCATTTTTTGCATCTCAGTCTCAATCAATGTTGTCAAAATGTGTTTCAATTAATGTGGCTGATGATTTCTTGGCCTTTAATAAAAATAAAGATTTGTCTGAATTATTTTAACTTTAGCAACTTGTCTTCACGCACTTTGTGTCAACAAGAAGTAAATAGGATTTACCACGTAACATGGATGAGGACAAACATTTGCTCTAATTTTAACCAAACAGTGTTTGCAATTATAATTTAGTCAGCTCTTAATTCAAAAAGTGAAAGTTAGAACTCTGCCCAAATTATGGCATCAAATAATCTGTTGGAATAAGTCTATGAGCTGCCAGGGTACCCAGCTGTGAGCAGGTATGTGCACAGGAACGCTGGGTCCCAACACGTCCCGTTATCATCTGTGATTTTCTGTTGCAAAAAAAATTAGAAATGAAGCCTGCCTCGGTCATAGCTGAGTGGCCTCTTTAAAGCTGAGAGAATGAAGGCTATTCACTAACAAGTAGACATTTTTTGGAGTCTAATCATATTGTCAAGGTTACTAATAAAAGACCAATATGACATTCTAAAGAGCTTAGTGTAAATTACCAAAAAAAGTGCTTTAGTGAAAGAGATTTTTTTTTTTTTTTTTTTTTTTTTGTAAATTGCTTCTCCTGAATTTTCTTAGTGTGGGAACTTTAAAAACTGTGTTTCTGGTATTATTTTTACAGAGAGATCAGCACTTTGGATGACGTGGTCCTCGCTCACCCACAGCACCAGCTGCTGCCTACCTGTTGGAGGCAGTGACTTGGCCTCTAGGCTGTGCCCCACGTCCCCCACACCCCCGCCACGTCTCACAAAACCCCTCTCGGCCTCGGTCCTGCTCCAACGCATTGCTACAGAAGGGCCTGAGCACAATGTGAGTTTGGCACCCCAGGAAAGAGGGCTAAAACTAATGTTTAAAAACTAGGAGACGTTGCACAGCATGGCTTCCCGAGGAGGTCCAGACACCGAGGTCTTACGCACTGGCCAGTGCCCAGCTGAGCCCGGGTCAGGGCAAGTTCTGCCAGTGGGGAATCTCTACCTCTGTACTGCTGTATTTCCACAGATGTGTGTGCACACACACGCATGGACACATGAATATTGGTGACATAGACATAGAAGTGCTAGGAGCTGCGAAGGCATTCTGAGACACAGAATGGTCATGCTCTCAAGTTATCGCCTGACCCCAGCAAGGCAATGACGATGAAGAGGAGGAGGGCTGGAGCCCCAGTGGGTCTCAGCAGAGGTGTCCCTGAGCTGACGGTGGTCACAGCACAGCGCCTGGCCTCTGCCAAGGCACATGAGTTTTTGTGTGACATTTGACAGAGGACTCACACAGTAGACCACAGAAGATGGACACATTGTCCACCTTTGCAAGGTGACAAATGTCATGGTGAATGCCGTGGCCAAGTCAATCTACCTTTGCTATAAAGACAAATGTTCATGAACTGCAGGAAAACGTTCTGATATTTCAAGTTATAAACTGCAGGAACAAAGCCGTAAAACAATAGGGTCAGTTAAGACTCGGGGAGAAAACAGGCTTGTTTGTCCCCACAGATACTTCAAGGTCCCTGTGGAAGGTGAGCTGGAGAGAGGGAGGTCTCCCCAGGGAGCCTCAGGGAAGCAGGCCTGTGCCACACCTCGGGTCCTGGGGCACCTGGCTGGGTGCCGACCGCTCTGAGCAGGTCACGGTCCACCTTCGGCAGGCCGCCCCACGTCCCCGGCTGGCCGTGCCTACAGAGCAGCCCTCCACTCACTCCATAAGAGCCCAAGAGTGGAGTCCGGCAGCAGCTGAGGGACTCAGGGCCTCCGAGGGCCAAGAACCGTGGCTCTGGCAGAGCTGGAAACCAAGGGGAAAGGCCCAGGGTGACTCCCAGAAGAGCAGCAGGACAGAGGCCCTCCGCGGGCGTGTTCTGGAGGGGAGCAGGGACAAGTCCACAGTGACTCTTCAGGTGCCTGGGCCTCTTGAAAGGGAAATGAAGGTGTCAAACCCACGAGTCCAGAGACACACCGGGTGCACAGCGGGCAGCGTCTTCCTCAGCTCCCCAGGAGGCAGCTCGTGCCTGGGGACCCCCCAGCTCACACGGTCCTCTCAGTCTGCTCTCCAGAGCCCAGCGGGCCCCCGTGACGTGACTCTTCAGACCATCGGAGACTCAGTCTCGTGACATTTAACAGCTGGGCTGTGCAGGATTTCCTGATGGTCTACTTTTACGCATGCGCGTAACAGGCCCGGACCTCTCTTTCGCTAGCCCAGCATTGCTGGGCAGGGAAGGCAGTGAGCTGGTCAAGTTCCCTGCCCCTGACTGCCCAAGAAAGGCCAGGGGCCAGGTTGTGAATGGCGTGTCTCCTGACGATGTGTCTCCACTCTAAGCCCCTAGAGGGCAGGGGGAACTCAGCACCAGTCGTGAGTGCCTTTCCTAAGATGCCATCGTTCCGAGTGCTGGAGGGAGCATCTCACAGAAGTGGGTGACCCTGGCTCTAGCCCTTATCTGTTGGGAGCTGACGATGGGGACCAGTCGGGAGGCCCAGGGAGACCTCAGGGCTGAGCAAACTGCGGATGCTGCTGTTGTAAGCAAGGGCACAAACAAGGGCACGGAGCTCCGTGTCCTGCCTCACGCCCCAGAGAGGTGGAGGCCTGCCGCCACACCCGTGTCCCAGGTCCTTGATGATGACATTGCCCTGACCCCTGAGCTGGGCGGGACTTGTTTTCAGAGCTGGTCACAGTCCCTGCAGGTTTCACGTGGCAGAGCTGTCCCATCACTTTCTCTGCCAAGATTTTAAAGGCCTGTAGCGGGACCATTGATTGCTGGGCTGCAGCGGACCCGGTGTGCGGAGGCTGTGGGCCAGGCTGACGCAAGAGGAGAGGTAGGTGGTAGAGACCAGAGTGTGAGAGCACGGCTGGTGCTGACCAGCCTGACGGCCCAGGGACTGCACCGGGGACTGCATACAGCCCATCTCGGGAAGGCAGCTGCCCTCTCAGGCCCCTGGAGGAAGCCGGCTGAATAATGGAGGCAGGATGGGCCCGCTTGAGTGGGCAAGGACCACAGCAGTGGACAATAAGACCTCAGCAGGCACCAGACAGCACCTGAGGAATAGCTGTCCCCTGATGGATAGGTCATGAACAGGGTTGGAAAAAACACAAAGGTGGCCAAATATTTTGTGCAAAAAAATTAAAATGTTTTATTACCATGTTTCGAATTGTTCTTTAATTGAGGTAACTGTGGAATCACATGGCAAACTGCAGCACAGAGAGATTCTGAACCCTGGCGCCCTGTTCCCCGATGACAACAGGTTGCATGCTGCAGGACAGCATCTCAGCCAGGACACAAAGGGCACATCATGGACCTGTGAAGATTCCCCGGTTACAGGCGTCCATGGAGGACACCCATCTGACCAGGGGGCCCAGGACAACACTCTCACCAGCACCTGGAGCTGCCCACTGAGCCTCAGCCACCTCCTCCCAGCCCCCACGCCTGCCAAGCACTGGCTTGTCCTCCATCAGCTAATTTGGTCATTTCAAAACACCATGGGAACAAACTCACACACATGTGGCCTTTGGGGTTGGCTCCTTCCACTCAGGACCAGTCCTCTGGGGTCCATCCACAATGCCACAGGATGGGCAGCCCCAACTTCCATCAACACCCAGCATCCCACAGTCCGTACGTACAACTGCAAACAGCCCACTGTCCACTCACCTGCTGGCGGACAGTGGGCTGTTTGCAGTTGTAGACCCACTGTGGGCACGGGTGCTCGAGGTCTCATGAGGACGTGGAAGCTCTCTTCTGTGGGATGAGGCCTAGGGTGCAGCTGCTGGGCACATCACAGGCAGAGACCAGCTGCGAGAGACAGCCTCCTCTCCCTCCAGGCCCTGTGTCGGTGTGCTCCACAAAGTTCCTTTCCTACAGGCTGGTGCTACGTCTTGTGGCCATTGCGATTTTTAGATTTTTTTCGTTTGTTCCAATGCATTATACGTGATAGTAGAATGCATTTATGCACTTTGACACATCATGCATCATGGAGTATGAGTTCTCATTCTTCTCTTGTGCACGTTGGACGATCACGTTGGGCATGCAGTCGTACGTGTACCTGGGTAACATGTCTGTTTCCTTCCACTGTCCTTCCCACCCCCAGGCCCCCTTTCTCCCTTCACTCCCCTCTACCTAAAGTAACTCTCTTCTTCCCTAGTTCCACCCCCCGCCCCTCCCCTTATAGCAGCTCAACTCACTATAGCTGAACTGTGGAACCAACCTAGTGGCCCTTCAGCAGATGAACGGATAAAGCAGTATGGTGTACAGACACAATGAACATCACTCAGCTTTAAAGGAGAATGAAATGGTGGCATTTGCTGGTAAATGGGTGGAGCTGGAGGAAATCATGCTGAGCAGAGTGAGCCAATCCCCAAACCCAAAGGCCAAGTTTTTCTCTGATATGTGGCCATTGCTTTTTAAAGTCGCCTTCAATGCTGTATCAGGAGGATATGAGGGGGATTTCTCGTTTATAACAGCTGGGGGGGGTGTTTGCTTGATTTTTCATTGTTCCTTTCTGCCATTTCTTGCTTCTTGGCTCCCCTTTGCTCTCCGGGGGCCACTTGAACAGGTTGTAGAAATGCGTCCAGCCTATCTGCCATGCCAGAGCACCACTGTGTGCACTTCCCTGCTGGCTCCTCAGGCCTGCAGCACACACACTGACTCCCCCGTCTGCTGCTCTCCACGGCGGCGGGTCCTGATGAAGCTGAAGCCCTGCTTCCTGCAGGTCTCCCCCAGGAGGACCCGTGGCTTCCTCCTCACCCCGGGCAGCACACCCCGCAGGGTGCAGCTTTGGCTTCAACAGCTGCGTGTGGTCGGAGAGACCCAGGAGGTGGGACGTCCACTTTCATTCCCCGGTTCTGGCCTCTCTTTGGAGGCCTCTGTTCAGCTTTGAGGGCAGGCTTCCTCGCACAGAGGCACCCAGGCCTGAGGACAGCTGGCTCTCCTGCTTTCTCTTTGAAGCAGGCTCTGCGGGGGTGAGACTCTGGGCCCACAGCCCTTTTCCCATGGGTCCAGGAACCGGCAGTACTGCTCCCCACCTCACTGCTCCGGGGAGGGCACAGACCCTGTGCTGAGAGGTGTGTGCATCACTCTCTGGCTGCCTTGAGGCTTTTCTCCTCTTGAGCGCTCAGAAAATCAGTCACGACTGCTCACGTATGTTCCTCTGGATTTATCAGATTCACTGGGTGCTTTGCTCCTGGCGTCTGTAGTTCTGTCTTGGGCCAGACAAGTTTTCAGCAGTTATTTCTTTGAATTCATTTTCAGTCCCACTCTCTCCTCTCCTGGGAACCCAGGACAGGCACGTTGCCCCTCCAATGAGCCAAGCTGTGGGCACCGGATACTTGTCATGCTCCAGTCTGCTTTCTGGGCTGTCCTGGTCACCCCTCTGTCCCCCCTCACCCTCACTCTGCTGCTCTGCACTGTCCTGTGTTTTGGTGATTGTATTTTTAATTCTATTATTTCCTTTTGATTTTTTATAACTTCCTTTCCTTTGCTGATGTTTTCATTCTTTTCCTTTGTATAAAGGGAATTTGTAATATTTTGTTGGACTATTTTTCATGACCCTTGCTCTAAATCTCTTACCTGTTATCTCAGTGTTGGTGTCTATACTCCTCTCATTTAAATTCAGATTTTCCTGGTTTGGAGGATGGCAAGCAATTTCTGGTAGGATCTTGGATATTTTTCATTCTGTGTCATGACTCCAGATCCTGTTAGTTATTTTTGGCGGGCGGTTCCCATGACAGATTCAGCACAAGGCCCAGGTGGGTGTGTGATGAGTTCCCTTGTGACCCACTCAGCCTCATACATGAATAGGAGTAGCTATTGATGCCACCCAGAAAGAGTGGGGTGCCGACTCCTACCACTCCCCTCTGTAAAATGGGGCATTGCCCTCATCCCCGGTGGGCCTTCAAGACTTGAGAGAGGTGGTGGAGGGTGACTGGCACCCTGGAGGCCCCGCCTCCCGCTGGGCCCCCTGACACCTGGGAGAGGTGGTGGAGGGTGACTGGCTCCCTGGAGGCCCCGCCTCCCGCTGGGCCCCACTGACACCTGGGAGAGGTGGTGGAGGGTGATTGGCACCCTGGAGGCCCCGCCTCCCACTGGGCCCCACTGACACCTGGGAGAGGTGGCGGAGGGTGATTGGCTCCCTGGAGGCCCCGCCTCCCGCTGGGCCCCACTGACACCTGGGAGAGGTGGCGGAGGGTGATTGGCACCCTGGAGGCCCCGCCTCCCGCTGGGCCCCCTGACACCTGGGAGAGGTGGTGGAGGGTGACTGGCTCCCTGGAGGCCCCGCCTCCCGCTGGGCCCCACTGACACCTGGGAGAGGTGGTGAAGGGTGATTGGCACCCTGGAGGCCCCGCCTCCCACTGGGCCCCACTGACACCTGGGAGAGGTGGTGGAGGGTGACTGGCACCCTGGAGGCCCCGCCTCCCGCTGGGCCCCACTGACACCTGGGAGAGGTGGCGGAGGGTGATTGGCACCCTGGAGGCCCCGCCTCCCACTGGGCCCCACTGACACCTGGGAGAGGTGGTGGAGGGTGATTGGCACCCTGGAGGCTCCTCCCACCGGGCCCCACTGACACCTGGGAGAGGTGGTGGAGGGTGATTGGCACCCTGGAGGCTCCTCCCGCTGGGCCCCACTGACACCTGGGAGAGGTGGCGGAGGGTGACTGGCACCCTGGAGGCCCCGCCTCCCGCTGGGCCCCACTGACACCTGGGAGAGGTGGCGGAGGGTGATTGGCTCCCTGGAGGCCCCGCCTCCCGCTGGGCCCCACTGACACCTGGGAGAGGTGGCGGAGGGTGACTGGCACCCTGGAGGCCCCGCCTCCCGCTGGGCCCCACTGACACCTGGGAGAGGTGGCGGAGGGTGACTGGCACCCTGGAGGCCCCGCCTCCCACTAGGCCCCACTGACACCCTCAACAGGTGAGGGAGAGGGGCACAGAACCTGCGCTGAGAGGTGGTGCACAGCTCTCTGGCTGCCTTGAGACGTTTTTTCTCTTTAGTTCTCAGAAGATTCATGGTATCACCAGCTCCGCTCACAAGGATTTGGGGGAGGTTAGTTCTGCACTCAGCCGGGAGAACGCCACCAGGCTGACCTGGAGCGTGGGAAGGGGGTAGGAATGAGAATGGGCAAAGCCCTGCTCCCCGAGCCTGTCGAGGCCCAGGGAGGAAGCAGGTGGGTGGAGCAAGTCCTGCTCTGGTCGGGCACCATTCTGGGTCTTTTCCTGGGCACTGGCCTGCTCTGGTGGTGCTGAGGTGAGGCCACCTCAGCCTCCAGCTCAGCCTCCAGCCCCTCTCCTCGCACCTCTCAGAGCCCCGCTGGGCTTGCTTATGGTGTCGACCAGGACTTTCACTTCTGGGAGAGAGGAAGTGGGATGCATGGGCTACTCCATCTTGACCAGAACCAGAGCATTCTCATCACTTCTAATCCGTAAAAGGAGAGGCATTGATGAGGCAGATGGAACACAGAGAGGAGTCCCAGGTGTCAGCAGAGTTGACGTGGGACATAGATGAGTTTCCCCTGGACGCCTCTTCATACGGGGTGCTGAGCAGCATCCTTGGCCTCTGTGCTCGGGCACGACTAGTGACAACCAAGATGTCCCCAGACACTGCAAGGTTGCCCAGGTGTTGGACACGTAATAAGTTATAGTGCTTCTCAGTATTACCAAAGCTACGTGATGAAGACGTGTTGCCCCGGCACAGGAGGTCAGCCCCGTTGCCAGTGACCCTCCCACCGGAGACAGCTGGCCGGGCTGCGGCACCATGGCCAGCACCATCGGGAATCCAAAGCAGGCCCTCCACTCTGAGACACTTGGAGAAAGGGCAAAGGCTTTGGGCACCTGAGGGGACCATGGCTCCACTCTCCTCTTGATCCAGGGGCCCCTGAAGCCCACCTCCGACCTCCTTCCCAACCCCAGTCTACCCAGACCCACCCCTCCTCAGGATGCCCAAATGGGTCTGTCCCACCTGCACAGATCTGAGTTCTGCCCCCCACCAGAGGTCCCCTGCCAGCCCACCAGCACAGGAGCGGTCCCCACAGAGCCATTCTTCCAAGCAGTGTCTAGGTGGCCTCTGGTCTAATGCATCCCAATGGACAGAACCAGCCTTCACGCCCACAGTCAGGTGGGCAGGAGGGCAGTGGCCTGCTCCCGCCAGGCTGTCCCCTCATCCTGTTGTAAGAACCAGAACCTGAGGTACTGCTCCTGAGGGAGCCACCTGTGAGGTGGGTGCCACCTGTGAGGTTGGAGGCTGCGCCTGCTGTTGGAAGGCAGTGCCCACGGCCTGCTGCTGACTGAGCCCACCTTCCGTGCCCAGAGCGAGTCCAGTCCAGGAGAACAGGTGTCTGCTCCACTTCGTGTGGAGTGGCTCCACCGGCCATGCCTCTGCCCAGCTCCAGGCCAACAGCAGTCATGACTGCAGACATCCATTCCTGATTGACTAGGTCATCGCATGACATCACCCAGACATCTTAAAGTCTCAAATGCAGAGATTTTGTGCGGTTTCGCTACCTGGGGGACATCAGATAGGTCAGGGAGGCTGATGCCGCAGGGCTCGTCACACACCCGCACACGGGAGGACAGGCCCTGATCTCAGTTTAGACAGAGCCCTCCCTTCAAAGAGTCCACAGGGGGACGGTGGCCTAGGGGAACACAGCCCATGGGCAACGTGGGAGGGCGAACCTGGCTGACACCCTGCGAGCCCGGGCACGGGCAGGCTCCCTGCAGGAAGCAGACTCCAAAGGTAGAAGAACAACCTGGAGCCACGTAAGTCCACAAACAGAAGGCACTCAGCAGGTGTCTCATCAACCACTAAGGGCTTCTGGGTCAACTCTGTGCCAAAACCATGGAAGAGCAGGTGAGGAGGGACAGAGCCCAGGTCTCTGTGCTGCTGGAAACAGAGACCCCAGGTGAGCATGTGAAGCCCAGGCAGCCGGGAAACAGGGTGGAGGACCCCTGGGCAAGGACCTGCCCCAGCAGCCCACCAGAGAGTGCAAGACCCCACGTCCTCCCAGGCTCAGCACAGCAGCAGAGCTGGCCTGGAGAAGGAGCGGGCCGCTGGCCGTGTGGGGTCGGAGGAGGGACTCCTGCGGGAGGAGAGGCACCTGAGGCGAAGGTCAGGAGCCTCTGAGAATCCCAGAGTCAAGTCTGGAGCAGGTGAGGGGCACCAGGATGTGAGCAGCAGAGAGCCACTCGGAGGAGGAAAGAGGCAAGGCCAGCACCCCACCTCACAGGCCGGCAAGCCACGGTGTCCTGCGCGTCCCAGAGTCCCCGCACGCCACCTGCAGAGGGAAGGACAGCGCACCCTGCCCAGAGCTGCCCAACCGCCTCTCCATCCCACAGCAAAAGTGCAGGGGACCACTCCCACCAAACACCTCCTGCACTTCACCTGAGCTGCGTTCCAGCTGGGAGGAGCTGACCATCCAGCCGCTGGCCTTCAGGTTGCGTGACAGGATCCTGAAGCTTCCTCCTTCTGGGCTGGACGGACATCTCTGTGCTTCCAGGATTCCTGGGGCACCACAGCGATCCCAGAGGACGGCGTTAGGAAGGGGCGTGGGGCCGGCTGGGGCAAGAGAGTGGGACCCTGCTGGATAGGGCCAGTGCCCTCGTCAGAGACGGCAGGAGGGTCTTCTCATCAGGACACGGCAAGATGTGCCAATCACAGCCTGGAGGCGGGCCCTCACCAGAGCCCACCCACCGGGCACCTGCCCTCGGACTCCACTCCAGAACCACGTCAGAAACACATCCTGCCATCTGAGCCCCAGTCTGGGTGTTGTCATTGCAGCTGCCCAAAGTGGCCAACACTCATCAATCAACATGATGTCAGACATCTGGCCTTTGAAACACTTGCTGAACTCTTACGGCTCTTGTAGAAATAAAGTTGACACATCATCTGATGATTCCAAGAGGGTTTCAGAACCCTCACTCTGGAGGACACTCAGGCTGCGAGCAGCGATCACCAACGCGATGTCCTTGATCCTTCTGAACAACACTGCCACGCGACCCTCGCAGCAATGGTACAGGGAAGCCTGTGGCCACTCACCAGCGGGAACGGGAAGAGCGGCTGAAGAGCCACCAGGGCTCTGGGCATCTGCAGAAGTGGACATAGAGCCTCCTGCTCCTTGCAGGGCTGTCCAGCTCTGTGTCCATCCTCACCCAGTAAGTACACCATCTCCTCTGTCCACGGAGCGGCCTGGCACGTATGTGGGTCGCGAAAGACGTGGAGTCTAAGAGCTCAACTCACATGAGAAGCTAGTCCAAATCGTTTCAGAGCCACCGGAGCCCGGGCACACAGCCGTGGTGACCCACGAACCCCACTGTGCCTCAGACGCTTGAAGCGCTCTCCTGAAAGACCTCCCTTACCCTCACAATAATCAGATGCTGTTATTTTCATTTTCCAGACCAGGAGGTCAGTGAAGAGGATCGGCAATGCCCCCAGGTTGACGAGGTGGCACCCACTGACACATGAGCCCTGGATGCCGCACTAGGGCAGGGTAGAAGGAAAGAAAGCCGGGGATCCTCGCCCACGGCCCAGGGGGGGAGAGACGGCGGGCTGCTGCGTGTGGGTGTCCCAGGGAGCAGTGCCCCCACCCAGGCAGCTGCTGTCCCTGGTCCTGGAGGCTCCTGCTTCTTCAACCCCTGGACCAGCGGGATCCTGTCCCAGGTCCCCAAGGAGTGCCGAACCAGAGGGGCACAGCCATGGGAGAGTGGAGGGCACAGGGATTCTGATTCCAAGCAGAAGGAGAGTCTGTTTCAGATAACCACAAGCCACCCTGGACTCTGGGGAACTGGGGGGAAGGTGCCTTGGCTTTTCAGTGCCACAGGACACCTTCGGCCTGTGTTGGTATGGTTTTCCTCAGGCCAGAGGCCCCGAGCCCTGCTCTGGACAGCAGATCAAGGGTCTTGGTGGCCCATCAGCCGCCGTGCCTGCTTCGCTGCCCCACCGACTCGGCGATTCGTGGGGAAACTTTGCTCTTCCACGTCCTCGAGGCTTTAACAGACCACGTGTCACCTTCCAGCCACTCCTGAGCAAGCGTGGGCAGTGGGGAGCAGGGTGGGCGGCAGCCCAGCCCAGGCCGGAACGCACTGACTGCAGGGCAGATGTGAGGACAAAACCCCAGGAGGGAGCGGGAGACCCTGCCCTCTCCTGCCCCGCATTCTTCTCCCGAGCTGCGTGCCCGTCGCCATGGTACAGGCACTGGGCTCCCAGGCCTCGCCCTGCCTGCCCTGTGCGGCAACAATTGGATTTAATCAGCCAGACGATGGCGGGGCTTCCTCCATGTGAGCGGAATAAAACTTCCCACCAGTTAAACCCAAAAGTCTCTGAAAGCCATAAATGATCAGCAGCTCCCACGAGGGGCACCTGCCTGCTGTGCTCCTGGAGGCTGCAGGGCTGAGGAGTGTTCAGACTTCCGAGCACCGGCCGCTGCTGGTGGCAACGGTGCTCACACTGCAGACCCAGAGATGGGCTCAGAGCAACGGCTTAAAGTGGAAGATCCTGCACACAGTCCTTACTCCAGGCAAGGGAAGGAGAGTAACGAGGAAAGACCACAAAAAAGGCCACTGGACAGGTGGTGTGCAGGAGTGAGCTCCATAGCAGATGCTCTGGAGGATGTGAACACCCCCCGCAGCCCTGTGAAAGACGCTGCTCTTGTGAACACAGAGAACTCAAACCGAGGGCTGCAGCCGCTTGCACATGACCGGAATGTAGGACCTAGGAGTACAGTATAAGGTCCACATGCACAGACGTAGGACCTAGGAGTACAGTGTCAGGTCCACATTCACAGCCGTGGGACCTAGGAGTACAGTGTCAGGTCCACATTCACAGCCGTGGGACCTAGGAGTACAGTGTCAGGTCCACATTCACAGCCGAGAGACCTAGGAGTACAGTGTCAGGTCCACATTCACAGACGTGGGACCTAGGAGTACAGTGTCAGGTCCACATTCACAGACGTAGGACCTAGGAGTACAGTGTCAGGTCCACATTCACAGACGTGGGACCTAGGAGTACAGTGTCAGGTCCACATTCACAGCCGTGGGACCTAGGAGTACAGTGTCAGGTCCACATTCACAGCCGAGAGACCTAGGAGTACAGTGTCAGGTCCACCTTCACGGACGTGGGACCTAGGAGTACAGTGTCAGGTCCACCTTCACAGACGTGGGACCTAGGAGTACAGTGTCAGGTCCACATTCACAGCCGTGGGACCTAGGGGTACAGTGTCAGGTCCACATTCACAGACGTAGGACCTAGGAGTACAGTGTCAGGTCCACATTCACAGCCGTGGGACCTAGGAGTACAGTGTCAGGTCCACATTCACAGCCGAGAGACCTAGGAGTACAGTGTCAGGTCCACATTCACAGACGTGGGACCTAGGAGCACAGCGTCAGGTCCACATTCACAGCCGAGAGACCTAGGAGTACAGTGTCAGGTCCACATTCACAGCCGTGGGACCTAGGAGTACAGTGTCAGGTCCACATTCACAGCCGAGAGACCTAGGAGTACAGTGTCAGGTCCACATTCACGGACGTGGGACCTAGGAGTACAGTGTCAGGTCCACCTTCACAGACGTGGGACCTAGGAGTACAGTGTCAGGTCCACATTCACAGCCGTGGGACCTAGGGGTACAGTGTCAGGTCCACATTCACAGACGTAGGACCTAGGAGTACAGTGTCAGGTCCACATTCACAGACGTGGGACCTAGGAGTACAGTGTCAGGTCCACATTCACAGATGTGGGACCTAGGAGTACAGTGTCAGGTCCACATCCACAGACGTAGGACCTAGGAGTACAGTGTCAGGTCCACATTCACAGACGTGGGACCTAGGAGTACAGTGTCAGGTCCACATTCACAGACGTAGGACCTAGGAGTACAGTGTCAGGTCCACATTCACAGACGTGGGACCTAGGAGTACAGTGTCAGGTCCACATTCACAGACGTAGGACCTAGGAGTACAGTGTCAGGTCCACATTCACAGACGTGGGACCTAGGAGTACAGTGTCAGGTCCACATTCACAGACGTGGGACCTAGGAGTACAGTGTCAGGTCCACATTCACAGACGTGGGACCTAGGAGTACAGTGTCAGGTCCACATTCACAGACGTGGGACCTAGGAGTACAGTGTCAGGTCCACATTCACAGATGTGGGACCTAGGAGTACAGTGTCAGGTCCACATTCACAGACGTGGGACCTAGGAGTACAGTGTCAGGTCCACATTCACAGACGTGGGACCTAGGGGTACAGTGTCAGGTCCACATTCACAGCCGTGAGACCCAGGAGTACAGTGTCAGGTCCACATTCACAGACGTGGGACCTAGGAGTACAGTGTCAGGTCCACATTCACAGACGTGGGACCTAGGAGTACAGTGTCAGGTCCACATTCACAGACGTGGGACCTAGGAGTACAGTGTCAGGTCCACATTCACAGCCGTGGGACCTAGGAGTACAGTGTCAGGTCCACATTCACAGATGTGGGACCTAGGAGTACAGTGTCAGGTCCACATCCACAGCCGTGGGACCTAGGAGTACAGTGTCAGGTCCACATTCACAGACGTAGGACCTAGGAGTACAGTGTCAGGTCCACATTCACAGCCGTGGGACCTAGGAGTACAGTGTCAGGTCCACCTTCACAGACGTAGGACCTAGGAGTACAGTGTCAGGTCCACATTCACAGCCGTGGGACCTAGGAGTACAGTGTCAGGTCCACCTTCACAGACGTAGGACCTAGGAGCACAGTGTCAGGTCCACATTCACAGACGTGGGACCTAGGAGTACAGTGTCAGGTCCACATTCACAGACGTAGGACCTAGGAGTACAGTGTCAGGTCCACATTCACAGCCGTGGGACCTAGGAGTACAGTGTCAGGTCCACCTTCACAGACGTAGGACCTAGGAGTACAGTGTCAGGTCCACATTCACAGCCGTGGGACCTAGGAGTACAGTGTCAGGTCCACATTCACAGCCGTGGGACCTAGGGGTACAGTGTCAGGTCCACATTCACAGACGTGGGACCTAGGAGTACAGTGTCAGGTCCACATCCACAGCCGAGGGACCTAGGAGTACAGTGTCAGGTCCACATCCACAGCCGTGGGACCTAGGAGTACAGTGTCAGGTCCACATTCACAGACGTGGGACCTAGGAGTACAGCGTCAGGTCCACATTCACAGCCGTGGGACCTAGGGTACAGTGTCAGGTCCACATCCACAGCCGAGGGACCTAGGAGTACAGTGTCAGGTCCAGATTCACAGCCGTGGGACCTAGGAGTACAGTGTCAGGTCCACATTCACAGCCGAGAGACCTAGGAGTACAGTATCAGGTCCACATTCACAGCCGTGGGACCTAGGAGTACAGTGTCAGGTCCACATTCACAGCCGTGGGACCTAGGAGTACAGTATCAGGTCCACATTCACAGCCGTGGGACCTAGGAGTACAGTGTCAGGTCCACATTCACAGACGTGGGACCTAGGAGTACAGTATCAGGTCCACATTCACAGCCGTGGGACCTAGGAGTACAGTGTCAGGTCCACATTCACAGCCGTGGGACCTAGGAGTACAGTATCAGGTCCACATTCACAGCCGTGGGACCTAGGAGTACAGTATCAGGTCCACATTCACAGCCGTGGGACCTAGGAGTACAGTGTCAGGTCCACATTCACAGACGTGGGACCTAGGAGTACAGTGTCAGGTCCACATTCACAGACGTGGGACCTAGGAGTACAGTGTCAGGTCCACATTCACAGACGTGGGACCTAGGAGTACAGTGTCAGGTCCACATTCACAGCCGTGGGACCTAGGAGTACAGTGTCAGGTCCACATTCACAGACGTGGGACCCAGGAGTACAGTATCAGGTCCACATTCACAGCCGAGGGACCTAGGAGTACAGTATCAGGTCCACATTCACAGACGTGGGACCTAGGAGTACAGTGTCAGGTCCACATTCACAGACGTGGGACCTAGGAGTACAGTGTCAGGTCCACATTCACAGACGTGGGACCTAGGAGTACAGTGTCAGGTCCACATTCACAGCCGTGGGACCTAGGAGTACAGTGTCAGGTCCACATTCACAGCCGTGGGACCTAGGAGCACAGCGTCAGGTCCACATTCACAGCCGTGGGACCTAGGAGTACAGTATCAGGTCCACATTCACAGCCGTGGGACCTAGGAGTACAGTATCAGGTCCACATTCACAGACGTGGGACCTAGGAGTACAGTGTCAGGTCCACATTCACAGCCGTGGGACCTAGGAGTACAGTGTCAGGTCCACATTCACGGACGTGGGACCTAGGAGTACAGTGTCAGGTCCACCTTCACAGACGTGGGACCTAGGGGTACAGTGTCAGGTCCACGTTCACAGACGTGGGACCTAGGAGTACAGTGTCAGGTCCACATTCACAGACGTGGGACCTAGGAGTACAGTGTCAGGTCCACATTCACAGACGTGGGACCTAGGAGTACAGTATCAGGTCCACATTCACAGCCGTGGGACCTAGGAGTACAGTATCAGGTCCACATTCACAGATGTGGGACCCAGGAGTACAGTGTCAGGTCCACATTCACAGCCGTGGGACCTAGGAGTACAGTATCAGGTCCACATTCACAGACGTGGGACCTAGGGGTACAGTGTCAGGTCCACATTCACAGCCGTGGGACCTAGGAGTACAGTGTCAGGTCCACATTGACAGACGTGGGACCTAGGAGTACAGTGTCAGGTCCACATTCACAGATGTGGGACCTAGGAGTACAGTGTCAGGTCCACATTCACAGCCGTGGGACCTAGGAGTACAGTGTCAGGTCCACATTCACAGACGTGGGACCTAGGAGTACAGTGTCAGGTCCACATTCACAGCCGTGGGACCTAGGAGTACAGCGTCAGGTCCACATGCACAGCCGTGGGACCTAGGAGTACAGTGTCAGGTCCACATCCACAGCCGTGAGACCCAGGAGTACAGTTTAGATCCACAGGACAGTTATAGCCTTGGCGATCTAGATATGTTGATTTTATGTCTGCATCTGATACGAGGTCACTGAATTCCAAGACCCTCTTGAAAACACACACACTTCCCAGGAAGTGACCATGAAGCACTTGACTGTGTGTTAGTATTAAAGGGCTCAAAAGTGTTCTTCAGTGGACACCGGGCCCTGGGACCATCACGGGTTTGTTGCCGATGCCAGTGTCCACATCACCTGTGTCTGAGTGGGTGCCTACATGAGCCTCAGTCCATTCATGCAGAACAAAAATCCATAGTGTCAAATGCCTTCCAAAGACGCCCTGGCGTGCATGATGAACCCAGGGTATACACTCAACCTCTTGAGTTTGAAGGAGGTGGAAACAGCCACCCAGTGACTGAGCAGCAGCTGCTGGGGCTGGACATGGCTTGTCCAGGGCTGATGGCTGGAAGGCTGCTGCCCAGTACAGCCACCTGGGAGGCGGTGGACCTGGAGGTGGGGTCTTGGGGCAGGCCAGGGTGCTTCCCTGAGGAGAGGCTGGGAGTACTCCTGGACCCTGCTATGGGGAGTAACAGACCTGAGCCCATGGCCTCCTGACCCACATGCCACCTGTCCTCCCACACCCCTGCCACGAAGCTATCTGCCCGGGAGCCCAAGCTATTGGGACCACCACGTACACTTCCTTTCTTTAAAAATCACCGACTTCGGCATGAAGTGTTTTAATCCCCACCCACGGTTCTCCCTGCGTCACGGTTTCTGTGGCTCTTCCACCCTCCTGACATTCTGGTTGCCAGTTCACCACAGAATTTGCTCACTTCCTTTTCTTTTTGGATTGAACCCAGGGCACGCTGCCCCTGAGCCACACCCCAGCCCCTTTCATCTTTATTTTGAGACAGGATCTCCCTAAGTGCTGAGGCTGGCCTCCAGCCGGTGCGCCATCTCAGCTGCTCGCGGAGTCCCTAACGCAGGAGCCCCTGGGCCACTCTTCAGCTTTGCCCTGTAGTGGTGGGAGCATCTCCCTCAGACCCGAGTTTGAATCTGTCAAAGTTGGGTAGGCGGCAGCCTCCCACAGTGCTGGAAAGATGGAGTGTGATTTGCCTACTGGCCGGAGCTAAGGGAGACCTGGGAGGGGGCTCAGCACACCATGGCAGGATGAGGACGGGGGCTGCTGAGCTGCCTTCGAGGGCCGGGTCCTGGGGAAGATGGGCGGAGTAGGAGCAGCACTGTGCACAGAGCGGGGCTCCTCCCCAGAACCTATACGTGCACCAAAGGAACCACTTCAGCAGTAAGACCCCTCTCCAGTGTGGCTGCGCCCCAGGAACAGCCGAGCCTGAGAGCTGAGTGGTGCGGTGCAGCCAGCCTGGGGCAGCGCCCTGCTGACCACTCACTCTTCGAGCTCCGCAGCCAGAGCTTGTGAACTTTTGAGTAGCGAGAATGAAAAAAAAGTCGTCTTTCCCATTCCACTCCCTGGAGCAGAAAGGCAGGAGGGAAGGAAGCTGGGGAGTGCTGAGCGCAGGCGGGCACTGCCGTCCAGGGACCAGTGCAGTCCCACCAGCACGCCCTGGTCTCCAGAGGTCTGCTATTTCCACTTTCAGACACAGGTGCCTCGGCTGCACGTGGTTGAGTGCTCTGGCAGCAAGCCGCCATGGAGCTGGACATTTCCCATAACGTCTGAGTGTCCCCTCCTTCCTTGCTGCTCTCTGGCCTCCACCCCAAGAGGCCAGAGCAGAGGCTAAGTGCCACCTGCCTTCTCCAGCGAACTCTGCCAGCCCAGTTCAGTCAGGCGCTTCTCCTGGGGCCTGGTTCCGCGGACGTCCCCCTGTGGCACTGGCGTTAGCGGGGAGCTTGCTGCTGCCGGGTCCTGGGTGCAGAAGTAGCCTGGACCCTCGAGGGGCACCTGCCCATCCTGCCCTCATCTCCTCCAGCCAGAGAAGCCTGTCTTCCTGAGCAGCAGGTGGCAGTGGGGAGTTCGCAGGCAGCTCACAGCCCTGGGCCGGCACTAACCCAGAGTCACCCGTCCTAAGGGGGGCTGAGCGTCTGGTTGGGCCTCCTCCTCCACATCCTCCTGTTCCCTCTCGTTCTCTGTGCCTTGAGCTTGTTCTATTTCTGAGAAACTACATAAGAGGAAGGGATGCCCTGGGTTAAGATGGACGCAGATGCCTGTCCAGGGCCACACCTCAGCCCTATGGCACAGTCAGCAGACACAGACAGAATGGAGGTGGCCAAATTAGTGTGCCCTCCCAAAGAGAGCCGGTCCAAGAGGCCACGTCCCCTCAAGGCAGGTGCACTTCCTCCAGAACCTACGGTGACGGCACAGGTCCTGCTGGTGTGCCCAGCACCTCAGGGGGCAGCCATCGGCCATCCGAGGTCCCTCCAGCTATTTGCAGGAGGTCAGCCACAGCTAGCCAGGCACACGCCTGCCTAGCCTGGAACATTCCCTGGGGCTCGGAGTGCTTTCCACTCATGCCAGATGAAGGCGGCCGGCACTGACAGCCCGAGGGGCGTGTGTCCATCTGTGCCTCTGGCTGGGCTGAGGTGCAGTGGCCCACTCCAAGGAAGCATTGCTTACCATACAATGACCACGACTGTGCAGGCAGAAGCTCCCCATGCGGAGCAGCCACCAGGGAGGCCCTGCCAGGCAGGTCTGGGGGACCTCGGAGGGCCACACACAGGAGCCAGAGGTGCACTGTCCCTGGGGTGCCCCTGACTGGACGGAGGTGCCCACCAACTCTGCCAGCTCCAGGAGCGGCTCTGCAGCCCTGGGCCGGGAGGTGGAGGGTGTGTGGCACAGGCCGTCGGCCTCCCTGAACGGAAGGGCGAGAAGCCCTCTCTGACTACAGCGGCAGGTTCCCATGTGAGCGCTCAAGGACAGCAGCAGCCAGGGGCGTGGGCAGGGAGCACTGCAGGCTTGGTGGGCCAACGTCGGGAGGGGTCTGCGGGAGGGAGGGAGGCAAGCCTCTTTCCTGCACAGGAGAGCTTGCGTATGAGGATGCCGCCTCCCACAGGGCCAGGGGCATCTGCACTGGGTGAGCATCGTCCACGCCCGGTGAGGGCCGTCCACGCTGGGTGAGGGTCGTCCACGCTGGGTGAGGGTCGTCCACGCTGGGTGAGGGTCGTCCACGCTGGGTGAGGGTGGTCCACGCTGGGTGAGGGTCGTCCACGCTGGGTGAGGGTCGTCCACGCTGGGTGAGGGTCGTCCACGCTGGGTGAGGGTCGTCCAAGCTGGGTGAGGTGCGTCCACGCTGGGTGAGGGTCGTCCACGCTGGGTGAGGGTCGTCCACGCTGGGTGAGGTGGGTCCACACTGGGTGAGGGTCGTCCACGCCGGGTGAGGGTCGTCCACGCCGGGTGAGCATCGTCCACGCCCGGTGAGGGCCGTCCACGCTGGGTGAGGGTCGTCCACGCTGGGTGAGGGTCGTCCACGCTGGGTGAGGGTGGTCCACGCTGGGTGAGGGTGGTCCACGCTGGGTGAGGGTCGTCCACGCTGGGTGAGGGTCGTCCACGCTGGGTGAGGGTCGTCCACGCTGGGTGAGGGTCGTCCAAGCTGGGTGAGGTGCATCCACGCTGGGTGAGGGTCGTCCACGCTGGGTGAGGGTCGTCCACGCTGGGTGAGGTGGGTCCACACTGGGTGAGGGTCGTCCACGCTGGGTGAGGGTCGTCCACGCTGGGTGAGGGTCGTCCACGCTGGGTGAGGGTAGTCCACGCTGGGTGAGGGTCGTCCACGCTGTGTGAGGTGGGTCCACACTGGGTGAGGGTCGTCCACGCTGGGTGAGGGTCGTCCACGCTGGGTGAGGGTCGTCCACGCTGGGTGAGGGTCGTCCACGCTGGGTGAGGGTCGTCCAAGCTGGGTGAGGTGCATCCACGCTGGGTGAGGGTCGTCCACGCTGGGTGAGGGTCGTCCACGCTGGGTGAGGTGGGTCCACACTGGGTGAGGGTCGTCCACACTGGGTGAGGGTCGTCCACGCTGGGTGAGGGTCGTCCACACTGGGTGAGGTGGGTCCACACTGGGTGAGGGTCGTCCACACTGGGTGAGGGTCGTCCACGCTGGGTGAGGGTCGTCCACGCTGGGTGAGGGTGGTCCACGCTGGGTGAGGGTCGTCCACGCTGGGTGAGGGTCGTCCACGCTGGGTGAGGTGCATCCACGCTGGGTGAGGGTCGTCCACGCTGGGTGAGGGTGGTCCACGCTGGGTGAGGGTCGTCCACGCTGGGTGAGGGTCGTCCACGCTGGGTGAGGGTCGTCCACGCTGGGTGAGGGTGGTCCACGCTGGGTGAGGGTCGTCCACGCTGGGTGAGGTGCGTCCACGCTGGGTGAGGGTCGTCCACGCTGGGTGAGGGTCGTCCACGCTGGGTGAGGGTCGTCCACGCTGGGTGAGGTGCGTCCACGCTGGGTGAGGGTCGTCCACGCTGGGTGAGGGTCGTCCACGCTGGGTGAGGTGGGTCCACACTGGGTGAGGGTCGTCCACGCTGGGTGAGGGTCGTCCACGCTGGGTGAGGGTCGTCCACGCTGGGTGAGGGTCGTCCACGCTGGGTGGGTGTGCCTCCACACTTTTTGAGCATCATCCATGCTGGGTGAGGTGGGTCTCTGTAGGCAAGGGTCTTCCAACTACCAAGAATATTCCTCTTGGGGTCTTTGTGCCGGGCCTGTGTGTGTCCTGCTCTGGGGACTTCGGTGTGGACCTCCTCGAGATGGGGGCTGGCATCTATGGGAGTCCCTGGCCTCCGGGGTTCAGTACCAGAATATCCCACCCTGAGGCCCTGAGCTGCATGTCAGTGTCAAGTGTGGCCTGGCTGGATCTTTGAGGCCTGCAGGGGAAGACGCTGTTGCATAGTCCAGGTGACACCACCCCAAATACGGGGCCTTGGTATTTGAGTAAATGCCCGAAGTCAGAAGGTGACGGTGCCCTCCCGTCCAGTCCTGGGCCTGCGGGGGACTTGCAGACCTTTTCCTGAGCAGGCCGTAAGACCCCGGTGAGAGTCACCTCCCAACACGGGGAAAGGCGCGACCTCTAGCCTGCAGCCCACTGCTGCCCGACGCGCTGCCAGCCATCCTGTTTTGATGCACCGGTCACCTGCAAACCACCCAAGCGACGCACCGCACACGGGCCAGCACCGCACAGGTGCCGTTTCTCCAGGCCCACCTTTCCATCTGGCGGCTCCAGCACAGGAGACCCGTTTCCGTGCCCCCTCACCACTGTCTGGGTCAGTTTGATTCTGAGAAGGGGCCAGAGACCCCAGAGACTTTGTCTCCCTGCAGTCGCTGGCGGGAGACACCTGCTGGGTCATGCAACTACAGTTCAGGAACTCGGGGCCTCTGGCAAAAGCACAGGAGGATCTTGGAGGAAGGGGTGTTTTGAGACCTGGCTGGGACCCAGGGCACAGAGATACCCCCCACCCTGCACAGGCCTCTCCTGCCCCAGGTGGTCGCTGACCATGGCGGTGCTCCCAGCGCACCTGGCTCCCTCCACACACAGGCTCCCGGGTGCTCTGACTGGACCTCCAAGCCTCCCTCTCCTGGGAACCCTTCCTGTGTGCTCAGGGCCACTCCAGGGGCCTCTCAACTCCTCCATTGGCAAAGACCCTATTTCAAATGAGGTCATGGGCACAGGAACTGGGCGTGTTCAGCACATGACTTGGGAGACACGCATGTGGGATGCCCAAGAAGCCAGGCCCCTGGAGAACAGAGGCGCGTGGGCTCCAGTCAGTGGACCAGGAAGGCAGAGTGGTGCCTTGAGCTGCTTCCCATCGGCCGGGGAGACTCCTGGTCTAGAAGCTCTCTCCTTGGAAAGACGCGTGGCTGACACTGCTGGGTGGCCCCCACACACCCTGCCCGGGTGGCGGCAGCTCGGGCTTAAGCAGGCACCTGGGCTACGACAGCCGGGTCCGGTGTGTCGGGAAGGACATCTCCATCTTGCTTTGCCATTCGTCACGTTCACATGTGAAAATGAGAGGAGCCCGGGAAAGAGGGACGCTCCTTGAAGAATGCAGGAGCACTGTCCTCGCCAGTAGCTTTGCCCTGTCCCCAGGTCTGCCTGTGTGGGCTGCTTCTCTTCCCAGCGCTCCTGCTGATGCGGCGCTGTGGCTCTGGAGGATGGAGCAGGTGGGCGGGCAGCAGGCCGGCCATCAAGTTCTCCTTCCAGAGTGAGTGGTTCTGCAGAGGAGCTGCCTCTGCCACCGGCCAGGGGAGACCTCCACCCTGACCTCTACTGCCAGGCAGGAGTGACATCCACACCTGTCCAGGGTGTTTTGGATACACGGGTCACCTGCAAACCACCCAAGCAACACTCAGCAACAGCCACGGAAAGGTAGCCCAGCCCTTAGCCAAGAAGGCTGGACTCCCTGCGGGACTCTCCAACACCGGAGCCTCATGCCTCCCACTCCACTTGGAGGCAGCCTCCCCCAGCCAGGAAGAGGCATGCATCCCTTTGCCAGAGACTATTCATGTGTTAGCATTCACTGTCCAGCCAAAGAGTTTGCCAGAGAATAGTAGATGCTTTACATTTTGTGCATAACTAGTTCTGAGACCAGGGCTATAAAAGTTTTCTATTAACATGTAAGCACTAAGACAAGGTTTTTTTTAACTTGATAAATATACATAACTCCTTTACAATGGGGCTCTTGTGCTGCTGATGGGGACCCTTAATGGAGAGTTATATTTCCAGGATTATATCTTTATTCAGTTGCAAATGATTTTTGGGGGGAGTTTAATACTCTGCTCCATCTATGAATAATAGTGTCACTTGAATGCCGGACACCTGGTGCAGAGAGCAGGACAGTGGGGCTCTGCACTGACCTGGCAGTTCTGCCAGCCCTGCATTTTCCCAGCCTTTCCTATCCGCTCCATTCAGCATCTGATTTCATTCTCTCTCAGCAAAACGCCAGACACTTGTAACTTTATTCTCCCTCTGCAAAAACTTGCTCTCTTGTAAGGAAAAAAATCCTGGAAAAAAAAATTTCTCTTATCAATCTCTTCTTATATGGAGTCTAGTAATTTGAAGGCTGGCTAAAGTTTCAGGAAAAACCTTCCAATTAAATACTGTAAAAAGATAAAATAACAGTGGCCTTGCTGCTGCCCAATAGCTTTATTGAAGCGCTCTTTTGTTGATTTATTGTACATTAGCCACTGAGCCGTGCAAAGAACATTACGTTTCAGAAAGAGCGATTCGTATGCGGCCTGCATCCACTCCAAAAACAATCAGGCCTGTATTGCGTTTTGCAAATTTATACCAGGATGTTGGTTTAGAGTGTTTCCCTGGAAAGTTTTTCAAGTGAGGGTCTGCTTTCATGGGAGAGGGTGATTGAGGCACACAAACAGACCTTTGTTTCAAAACTCACAGATGTATGGCCGGGGCTGGGCTTTGTTTTCCTCTTTAAGAAGTATTCTCAGATTTTTGTTTTGAACACAACACAGGATTGTACAAAAAAAAAAAAAAAAATTCAGCGTGAGGATGAATGTCTCCTATAATCTTGGGCTTTTCAGATTTTCCCAGGGTTAATTTTTCTACCCCAAACTTTGCTGGGTAGTTTTAGATTTTTGCTTTTTGTTTGTTTGTTTGGTTTGGTTGTTAAATTCAGCCACACAACGAAAAGGAATTCTGTCTACTTCAGCTTTGAATGGCTTCAGGAAACTTCATTTCAAAGCTATTTGGGGTTTGCAAGCTCAATAAATACACCTTTGTTCCAATGCGACCTGACTTTTTCCCTCAAGGGCGCCCAAGGTCGTTCTTGGACACTTGTGAGCACCAGGTTGTGTGTATCTCAGAGCAGAGAGGACAGCCACCTGGGCTGCAGCGGAATGAACTAAGGGTGGCAGACACGGATGTTCCACGTGAGCCCACCAGCACAGTCCTGGCTGCCACAGGCAGGCTCAGATGAAGAGGACCCGCCCCCACATGGAGCTCAGAATTAGAAGAATTGTGCACAGCCCAAAGCCCCAGGCCCAGGACAGCCGCAGAGCAAGCCTCAGCCCACGCGGTAGCCGAGGGTATTGGTCGCTGGGCCCAGGTCTTGGCGGGCAGTGGCCAAGGATGGCCAGGCAGGGGCTGGAGTCTGGATCTGACACCCCTGGACACCTCTGCGTGTTGGACCAAGAGGGTGGACAATCCTTGTGCCAGGAGGAGGTTACCTGTGCATCAGAGGCCGGAGCTCCTGAGCGGCGTGGGTCCAGGCTCAACCCTGCTGCCCTGACGGCTGCCGTTCTCTCCTCCCTTTGAGGGAAAGCAGCTTCCTCAATCCGTGGTTTCACCTGCAGCTGAAGCCAGGCTGGCATGGGCCTGGGGGAGCCTGCAGGAGGCGCCAGGGGACTGGGGGTGAGTCTGGCGGAGTGATCAGAGTTGTGTTGGTTAGGGCTCATCACTGTCAGTGCGACACACAGAGCACTGTGTCCCTCACCCAAGGACCCTTGTGTCAGTTCACGCTCACATTAACCCAGAGCAGCCTCGCTGGTTGGGTTATGAATCCCACTTCAGAGATGAGGACCCACCAGGGAATTCAAAGAGTTTGCCTGGGGTCAGCTGCTGGCTTCCAGCAAAGCCACTTCCCCTCGGGGCACAGCAGGAATCCAGCCTGTGCACAGGTCCTGGGGTAGCTCTCCTCCACAGGCCGGCCTGAGAAGCAGACTGGGGCTGTGTATTCTCTTCCTCTCCTCCCCTCTTAGAAAATAATCTCATCAGCTCGTGGCTCTCCTTGGGACTGGCTAATGCTGGCGCTCAGTCAGCCTGCGCCTCGGCTTCCATTGTTTAAAGACCATGACTAAATTGGACTGTGCCAAATCGTACCACAGTGTGAGAATTCACTGCTGTTCTGTGGCTCCATAGCTTCATCTCCACCACGGACGCAGCCGCCCTGTGCTCGGGGTGATGAAAAGCACCATTAATCCTTCTGAGAGGGTAACCAGGGTGTGGCTCCTTGTCCACCCAGAGAGCCCTGTGCAGGCTGGCTTCTCAGGAGAGGAGGCAGCGCCACACAGGATGGGCCGCGAGCTGGCAGCATGGGGCAGCCGCAGACAGACACAGTGTAGGGACAGTGCCACAGCCTCCACAGGCGTGGGGTCCTCAGCTCGCAGCACCAGCCAACGCGCCCCCAGGGCAACCCGCACGTTCATTTCTTCCTGTTCACATCGTCGTGATCAGTGGAGCTGGAAAATCTATCTCAGTTTATGTGCAAAACCCTGGCAGAGCTGAGGACTGCGGGAGCATCTGCAAAGTTCGGAGGAGCCCAGAGTTGAGCGGGTCCAGGATGGCTGCCTCTCAGAAATCACGGCAGGCTGGAGCTTTGGGCATCACCATCTGAACGGGGTGCAGGTTACCCACGTGCGCCCCCCCGGCAGGGCACTGGACTGCAGATGGCCGCTCACGTGCCCACGCGGTGGGACAGCCCCTCCCAAGCCTGCGTGGAGGGCCGCCCACCGCCCTCTTGGTGTGGAGTCGGGTGGTCCTGGAGTCCGTCCTTCATCCAGGGGGTGCACCTCTCCCCCAGGAGCTGAGGTTGTGAACAAGCTGAGTCAAAGAAAACACGGCTTTCTCCTCCTACCACTTGCAACGTGTTGTTCCTGAAACCCCACCCTTGGCACAGATCGGGAACTTTGTGCATTCTGACAGCGTCCTTCTGAAGGTCGGGGAGCACACAGATCAACCCAAGGAGGTGGAGATGTCGGAGACGAAGATCCGACCCCCTGTGCTCACTCAGAGCCCCGGGACAGGACTTGGGGAATACTGTGCTAGGTGTGCTGTCCCAGTTAACCAAGGCCATCTCCAAGGTGAAAGCTGGCGTCTCTATCAGCTGGAGTCAATCTGCTGACCTTGAGCCATGCAATGAAGATTCTCTTCTGAAGACGGCGTCTAACACCTAGAAATCTGTAATTACTGTTTTCAAGGAAAAGCCAGGATCGGCTCTGAGAATCATCCTTCACAGTCTTACTGACAGGCAGCCTAGAGCCCAGGTGTTCTTGTGCAAGCACCTGTGGCCACCTGGCAAGGGCCTGGTGCCCGGTGAGTTGATGTGATGGTCACACTCACGCCATGGCCCACCAGAGCTCAGGAGCCAGCCACTGGGCCAGCTTTCCCAGGTGCACCTCGGGCCCCGTCTCCCCGGGAGCTTTCTGCACCTGTGTTGCATACGGTGGCTTTTCCAAAGTTGCATGAACTCGTCCAGCAAACCCACCTACAGGAATGGAAACAGGCTGGAGAGGAGCACCCAGGAGTCCTCCCGGGACCGAGTTTCAAACCCTGGGTCTCATGCTCCCCCTGGGCAACCCTCAGGCCCATCCTTCTGCCCCCTCCCCCAGTGGTCTCAGACAGTCCTGGTGATGGCATATCTGGTCCAGCAGGTCTGCTCACAGTATGTCCTGAAACCGACCCTTGGCTGGGAGGAGCAGAGCGCAGTGGACCCTGCCCAGGAGCAAAAGGCCTGGGGAGCGCGCATCACGCCCCTCTTAGGAAGCTTCACAAACAGGGGCCAAGCCCCCGCAGACCAGGGCACTTAAATGAACCAGGCAGGTTCTCACACTGAGGTGCCCGCGAGGGTGCCCGCCTGCCCTGCTGCACAGCTTCCGCACCTCAGGGGCGCCCAGCTCCCCCAGGGTCCTCCCCACCAGCCTCCCCCAGAGGAAGGGGCAGGGAAGGGTGCACCATGCCTCCTGTCTTCACTTCTGATTAACATGATCATAGCAACAGGAACGTCCCTGGACCCGCCGAGAAGGGAGGACAGGCAGGAAGCACTGCTGGCCCAGGGATCCAAGGACCAAGGTGGCCACCTCCCAATCTCTCCCTCAAAGAATAGGGAGCGTGTTTCTCTACATAGACAGGACACAGGACGCTGCACGGTCAGCATGCAGGAAGGCATTCCTAAGGGAGCTAGTGAGAGCTCAAGCAGGCAGCTTGCCCGCCGTGGCCCCAGGCAGAGGTTAGCCCCGGGAGATGCCCAAGCACACACACACACACAAACACACACACACACACACGTTGGGAGGACACACAGCTCCCTGCCAAGGGGACCGAAGGCACACCTGCAGGACACCTCGCAGCCTTGTGGGCTCCTCGCCCAGGTCGGTGGGGAGCCACCTCGCAGCCAGAGAGCCCAGCTTTCTGTCAGCAGCTGCGGGGCGGGCAGCAAAGGGAACGCAGCCATTTGCCACTCGGCCAGCAGCAGGGTCGCACATCAGAGAGCAATTCTGGGACACGGCAGACTCCCTAGTGCGCTGGGATGATAGATGGCCACCGGCACCTCGCACAGGATGCCGCCTCTGCAGACGGAAAAGCACCCTGTGTGGCTATCAATATCCTACATTGAATTATTGGCGTCTGTCCTTGGCGCCTGTATTTCAGTCAGCTTGGATCCTGGAAAATTATTTTATTCAGGTGACATCCGTGATAAAGAGCCCATCAATAAATATTTTCCGCCTGAGAAATGTGCTCACCCTGCTCACTGAACAAGAGATCCACGCTCCACGCAGCCTGCCTGGGAGCCCTTCGAGAGAGCCCGCAGAGACGGGCGAGCCGCTGGCCCAGTGCCTGTCCATGCTGAGGGCACCGCTCACTGAGTAGTGGCCTCGGGGCCCCCCAGGACTGACTGCCCCTGGGTCGAACTGGAGGATGGGTCCTGGTCCACCCCTCTAAGTCAGGGCAGGGGGTGGCTGCTTCAGCAAAGGGTGGAGGGGAATTGATGCTGGCCGAGCTCCAGGGCCAGCCCAGAGAAGGCCATGCAGCTTCTGTCTGGACCTCCTGGGACTCCCCATCCCTGAGAGCAGCAGCAACCAAATGAGATGTCCAATTCCCTGAGGCTGAGACCATGGAGGGGCCACCTGCAGGCCCTCTGGGCCCACAGTGTTCCCCGCCAGGAGCCAGGCAGCTTCCCGGGGCCCTGATGGTTGTTCAGCTCCCAAGCGCTGGAGTGCAGCCGCCCCGGTGACACCCACGAGACTCATCAAGAACCGCTCAGCCACACGACCAGAACTCCTGAGCTGGGGGTCCAGAGCCAAGTCAAGTGGCCATTTCCAGCCCCTGTGTCAGGGTGATCTGCAGTGCCCCCACAGTAGCCAGAAACAAGTCGCTAACTCGCCCTGGAGAGCAGGAGCCGCTTCCCCCTCGGCCAGTGGCCCTTGGTCCTGCCCCTCATCCCCTCTCTGCCCTGTGGGCGTGGCACCCCAACCCACGCCCACTGCTGTCCCTTCACAGGAGCAGCCTCACCTCAGCCTCCCTACCTCCCAGTCCCGGCCACTCACCTACGTGTCTGTGCCGTGGACCCAGGTCCTGTCCTGCCCGCCACGGCTCTGTCCAGTGCTGCAGATCAGGGCACAGAGCAGGCCTTCCTCAGGGGCTCACGGTCCAGCGGGAGAAGACAGCACCCAACAGTCTGGGTTTCTGAGTCTCCAGCCCAGGCCCACCAGTTCCCTCCTGCATAAGCACTGCCTGATGGAACCTTGCCCCGAAGCGCCCTCCGGGTACCACCCCAGCCCCCGACCCTCCTCCCTTCCCACCCAGCCGAGTCTCCCGCAGTTGATCAGGCCCCAACCATCACAGCACCACCCCTGAAGGCTGGGAGCGACCCTGATCTCACTGCTACACGCCTGCTCTACAGCACGTCCGCAGACCCCCTGGGCCAGCTGTGATGGTCAGTGCAGGGTGTCAGCATGCCCAGGTGCCCAGACATTGGGTCACACGTCACTCTGGGTGTGTGCAAGGGAGTTTCTGGAGGAGACTGGCATCCGAGCCGTTGAAGCCCCTATGAGGGTGGCGCTGGTCAGCCTGCCACAGCTCTGTCCAGTGCTGCAGATCAAGGTCAAAGGCCTGGACAGAGCAGGGAGGCCCCAAGTGCCCGATTCTGAAGGCTGTGGAATCTGCCCCTTTGCTGACACCCTCAGTCTGCTGGTCTCCAACTTGTCAGCTGCGGGTCTCGGCACTTCTCAACCTCCACATTCCCATGAGCGACTTTTTATAAGAAGCCTGTCTACCTATCCATCCCATCCTCCCACCCATCCACCCACCGTTCACCCGTCTACCTATCATCTGCTGTCTATCCATTTATCACCTATCCATCCGTCCATTCATCAGCCAAGCATTACCCATCCACCAACCATCCATCATCTTTCTTTCACCCATGCACCCATCTGTCCATCAAACATCTATCACTCATCTACCATCCGGGGAGCTACAGCACCCCTTACCCTCTGCCATCCCCGCTGCCTGGGACTTTCTGGAGAACTGGGACTGGGTTGGCAGCCCCCTCCCTGCCTCCTCCCGTCCCCCCCTCATCAGTCCACTCTCCCTCACTCTCCCAAGCCAGGCTCCCAAACACACTGACTGTGAGCAGAGGGGCTGAGCTCCAGGGGTCTCAGCAGCCCTCCTCTGTAATATGTGGGGAGAGCCCCTCTCTCCTGGGATATTTGGAGTGCCCGCTGTGCCCAGGAAGTGACACGGGGCTCTTCGCAGCTGCACGGTGCCCTGCCAATGCCACGTCCAGAGCTATACCTGCCCCATCTGAACACACACTAAGCATTTTTCCTCCATAATTGACATTTCCATTAAAGTCACAGTAAGTACCAGCAAAGCCATGTGAGTGTGTGTCACAGTGACATGAGCCTGAGGAGAATCAGCACTGGTCCGGCTGCTGCTGGACATTTTCACCCAGAGACACCGACTCCCCGTCCGCAGCCGCTGCCTTCACAGGCCAGGCTCGGGCTGAGGTGCTGCACGCCCTGTGGGAGTGGATGGAGCCAGGGGACCTCTGGTCTGTGAGCAGGGAGACAAAGGAGTGGACAGAAGAGCGCATGGGACAGCATGGCGACTCGAAGCACCTCGGGGGTCGACTGAGGCCACCGCCACCTCCCAGGATGCTGGCTGGCACCTGCAGGCCTTCTCCTAGAGCACGGGAGATGGTGTCATCAAGCCACACCAAAGCCACCCGCCTGCAGAAGCCAAGTCTGCACAGGTTCACAGACCATGGGCTGGGGAAAGGAGCTGCGTGCCGGGACCCAAGTTCTGCTGCCCGTCCCGTCACCAGGTTGGACAGGAAGGAACTTGCCTTTGGACATTTGGGTCCACTGCTGCTTTCCTGCTTCATCCAGAGTAGCAGACTGGCACTCTGCTGTGCCGGAGTCTCCTGGGAAGGTCCTTGGCTTGTGCATGTTAGTCTAAGTCATTGGCCTTGAAACTCAGCAGTTCTGGGGAAAGTGGAGGCCCGGGGCTGAAGAGGGTCCTGGGCTGTGGCCACCTGTCCACTGAACACAGCCGTCGCACTCCCAGCCCTCCCTGGAGGCCCAGCAGGCCCAGCAGTGTCCTGGAGAGCAGGGGCCTGGCCCAGTGCTCAGAAGCCCAGTGCTGCGGAAGGTGGAGCCAACTCCCGCTCCGTCTTCCTCAAGGGGATGGTGAGCAGCTCCTCCTGCTGTGGCCACTCAGTGGGGCAGTAAGTCACCTGCAGGAGTGGGCCCCTCCTTTCTTTCGTGCCCAGTTCTCCTTTCTTTAAGGAATGACACAGTTGCTAACTGTCCCTTAGTCACAAGGTCAGACCACATCGAGAGGGAGGACGTGTGCTGAGGATCACCCATCAGAGCTTTGTCCTGGAGGTTGGAGAGAGAGGGCAAGAGGTCGTCCACGTGCACCTCTGTGGAGATGAGGAGAACAGAGCTGCCAGGGGCCAGAGCCGCAGCTCCAGGGCAGGCGGAGAGGAAGACGGAGCAGCTCGCCAGGCAGCCCTGCTCCACCCCTGCCGCCTCTGCTCCTGGGCTTCGGCAACAGCAGTGGACCAAAGACGCGCCACATGGAGGCCAGGTGCCCTTGCCCAATACTGTGGCCCAACAGCCAATGCGAGAAACACCCACTCACTGCCCCTGGGGTCCACACCGGGCCAAGGCACCACTATCTCACGGACACCCTGCGGTTCACACTCAGCCTCCAGGAGAGACAGACACCGGCCAACCTGGCTCTGCCCTCCGGTGCTGCTCTCAGATGTGACCTCACCCCACTCACGTGTGCTCTCAGGCTGGGCAGCCACAGTCCTGGGAGGCCACCCAGACCCCTCTTGAGCGGCTTTTTTTTGCCTGTGCTCTGCGTGTGCCAGGTGCCAGCGCCTTGGGGCCTGCAGGCCTCCGCGCCTGGGTCCTCGTCCAAACCAGAGCCCGTGCCCAGCCCTACACCAACCTAGCCTTCTCCAGGTCCTCCTCAGAGCTTCCCGCAGGCCCAGAGGGACCCAGCTGGACCCTCGTGGGATCAGGGTGGGCTGAAGGGGCAGGAAGATGAAGGGCAGGAATGATACCAGGATTCGGCTCTTTGCGCTCTTGAGGAGAGAGGGATAAGCCCAAAATAACCCCCAGTGCTCCAGGCCTCAGGGGCCAGCGAACGCACATCCGAGAGGCCAGCTGCCCAGAATGCACTGAGAGAAAATCTGAATTGCAGCAGCAAACCCACACCACCCCGCTAGGACCACCGACCACCTTGCAGCACTGACGGCCCACGCCCACAGCGGCCCTTTGTGACACTGAAGCTCGTGCTCCGTGGTGTCTGGCCTCCACTGGGAAGATGTCTGGATGTCCATGTGCACACAAACGACCTGGAGTCCAGGAGCACAGACAGACCCAGACGCAGACCACATAGCCTGACCACCCCAGCCCACCATGCTCAGCGTGCCCAGCGGCGTCCCTGCAGTCACATCCAGGCACAAAACACAGACGGGCAGACAGCAGCGACAGGGTGCTCTGCTCCTGCCCGAGTGCCCACCAACCTGACTCTGCAGACCAGGCGCTGCAGATGCTGCAGAGAGAGGGCAAGGGGCCGTCCATGTGCACCTCTGTGGAGATGAGGAGAAGCATCTCTTGGGCAGCCCTGCCGCGGGGCCTGGAGAAGCCCAGGTCTGCGGAAGACTCTGTGTGTCCTTAACAAGGCCCACGTGCCGTCCACAGGCCCCTGGCTGCCGCACAGTCAGCAGAACTCAGGAAACGCTCCCTCCTGCACATCCGCTCAGCCCCTCTGCTGTCCTCAACTAGCCCCATGACGGAAAATCAAAGCCATGTATCATATTCGGAAGATTCAGCGCCGTGGTCAGGACACGGCCGCCTCTGGTGCAGTACTCACGGGTGCTGTGGGGGAGAGGCGAGGGCAGCTCTGGCCAGGCGCGTCGATAATCCTCAGAGACACCTCCACAGCGTCTTTGAGGTCTCTGCCCAAGTCGCCGAGCACAGCATACAGGATAACCACTGAGTGGCAGAGCCTCCTGTCCACAGGCAGGCTCTCCTTCCCCAAGAGGCAGGGCTGTGCCGCTGAGGGTCTGCAGGTCCTGGGAGGAAGTCCCTGGCTTGGTCCTCAAGGTGTTCAGCTGCGTCATTTTCTACCACCACCATAACAAAGCCCCACAGGCTTCGAGCCTCTGCCAACACAAACACCATCCAGGAAACTGAAGCCCAAAGTCCACTTCACAGCTGCCCTTCTCCTAACCTCAGACACTGAACTCCAGGCTCTGTGGCCATGTGTGGGTCTTCAGGACCTGCAGCACGACACCCCTGGGCATTGGGACCCCAGCCTGCACAGTCAGCTTGAGGTGCCCCCCTGGACAGAGCCACACCAGCAGCCTTTCTAGGTCTGACTGGCCAATGGCCTTTGGTAGGACTTCCACTCACAACCACGTGAGCCAAATCCTAACAAGTTCTCGCCCATCTACCTGTCATCTATCTCTCTGTCTACACTAACTCTGTGTGCAAGAATCTGACAAATGCACCACGGCTAAGTCCTTCGTTTATAAGACCACTGCAGAAAACCCATTTGTAAATAAGGGAGATCCCCAAAGTGCTCACAGCTGTAGGAGGTCACAGCACCAGATCAGCCATCCCCCGTGTGGCCATCAGAAACCATGACGCCTGACACCTGGTCCACATTCCTCCCAGCTGGGATTGGGAGTTCCCGAAGAGGGCTTCTCTGGCCTCCAAGCCAGCTCTCATAGGGAAAGCCCAGTCAGGGACCAGTAGCCTCCCCACGTGCTCACCAGGCTCTCCATGCCCAGCAGCGTCCAGTCGCAGCCGGCTTCCCTCCCTCTGCACAACCACAGCCTGTATTATTCTTTACTTTTATTAACCAGCCACAGAAGCACACGAGTCCACAGGGTGAAGAGTGAGTTTCTTCTGGCCCATCAGAGCCACCCCTGGAGCCAGCCCCGCCCCGTCCCCAGGCTTCTCCCTGGCTGGTCCACGGGCCTTTCCTACGGGACTCCTAGGCTGAGGCTTGGCCATGGGGGCTGCTGGGAGTGGAGCTGGGCTCCCTGAGCACCTGCCTGGGCCCAGCAGCCGGGCCTCCTGGATGGCTCTGTGGGGTCAAGGGCCGTCCACACCCACAGGTCTGTCTGCCTTTTCAGAATCCCCCAGGGAGCGGCCTGTGAACTCATTCTCTCCGTTTTTCCTGCTTTATAACTCACTGGCTTCTACTGTGGCTGTCAACTCTTGCTCTTGTTGTCCTGAAGTTTTGTCCACTGCTGACCCTTTGTGGCACTCTTGTTCACTTTATTCTGTGATTTATCAGCGTGGAATGATACAGTCACGAATGTTCTGCTGAGGACTGCTGTAGCTGTCTATCGCTCTAACAGTTCACAAACATTGTGGATTCTATTTCTGAGAAGGTGGGATTCCGTTTTATTCCCTTTTTACTTGAGCTGCTTCGTTGCCAGCTTTCCAGAGGTGAGGGTCTGTGCGGTCCTCCTCTTCTCCCCAGCCTGGGCTCAACGTTGCAGCATTTCGGGGAGAGTGTTCTGAATCATTTCCCCTTTGAGATCTTTGTGGTCAGGGTCCAATAGTCCAGCAGCTCCTTAGAAAGGCCACATTCCTGCTCCCAGGCCGCATCCGGGGTGGGGTCCGCTGGCCTGCTGGAGGCACCGGTCTGACCCCTGCGCCCCTGCAGGCTTCTTTGGGGGCTCATTCCTCAAGGCGCTCAGAGGCCGGAAGTCACAGCCCTTGGTCTGTGTGTGTGCACACTCCCCTCGTCCCACGTCTCTGTTCCACGGGTGACCACAGCCCGTGGAGCCCCTGCCCACACAGCTTTGTTGTTAGAGGGGTGCTTCTCCATGTCCTTCCCAGCCCCAGGTTCTCCTGGTTCTCTCGGCTGGACAGCCTCTGCCTGACTTCTTGATTCCAACTTCTCCGAGCCTCCTTGCTCCAGGTGAATATGCCTTATCAGCGGGTTTTGCTCAGTGTTTTTAAAAAGAGAATTTTTCTGGGACACTTGAGGGCACTTGCAGAGAGAGGTGCTGGGAGAGGCCTTTCCCTCTGTCCTTGCTGCCCTTGTTCCCTCGCTGCACGTTCTGAGTTGACTTTTCCTGGGTGTGTTTCCACAGGCAGAAAGGGCTACATTTTCCTTTGGCTGTATCTTTGATGACTAAAACTTATATAATTCACTCATTATTTATTTTGGGGGAGCTCCTCTTGATCACACAACAAGGAAGAAGGCATTTAGGGCATCTCCATTTTGCAGTTTCTCTCCCCACACATCATTACCTAATTCTGGTTAATTACACTATTTTTCTTAGTGTGTCGTTTGTTGTCTTAACATGCAGCCTCCATGTACATATGTGCAAATTGGACACTGCTCAACTTGTGGGAGTGTCAGTTCCTCAGACAAGACTATTTAAATAAGCTGGGGCTTCTATTGCAGGTGAATTTGTGGCTCGGGAAGAGCCATGTTGTGTCCGTCGCATTTGAGAGTCAGGTCCTGCCTGGCCACCATCCCTGCACCCTCTGACCTCCCATATCTGAAGACTCCAACCTGCAGCAGGCCTGGCAGGCCTGCAAGCTCAGGCCCTGAACAGCTGTCGCTCAGTCACGTGTGAAGCAAAGCAGCAACGGGCATCCCTTGCTGGTTGGTGGACGGTGCCAGGCCCCCGCGTGGTCTCAGTCTTTTCAGCTCCATTTCTCAGAGTGGAGACTCGCACCGTGAAAGACCTCTGGACCCAGCAGTGTGCCCTGCCTCCCCAGCTGGGCCTCCCTGCAGGGTCTTCTCTGTAGCTGAGATCTGTGCTTCGTCCTGGCCAGTGCAGTCTCCCACGCAGATGAGCTGCACTCTCCAGGTTGGCCGTCCTTGTTACCAGGCTGGGTTCTCGCACCCGGGTCTGCACCTGAGAGTCCACAGCCAGCACTCAGCGTGGCCTCCTGGTCTCCGCGGAGGCTTCAGAGGCCAGCTGCCATGCTCTTGGACTTCCCAGATTCGGCCAGGCAAGGAGCACCCTGCAGCACCGCTGGCCACGCTGGGCTGGAAACCGGAACCGCCACAGAGGAAACGGGCTCTGGCAAGCGCCTCCCTGGGTCCCCAGGAATCTCGGCTTCACGGCACACTGCCTCAGCCTGCCCAGGGCACCAGCACAGCTGACCCCCAGCCCTGTGCCACGCTCTGCCAGGGCTGCTCCTGCAGCCTGGCGGCCCCCACCTACTGTCCATGGCCAGCAGCTGGTATCCCTGGTCATCCTGCGGATCCATGGTCAGCACCTCATATCTATGTTTGGCTCCTGGTGCCCCTGCTCATCACCTAATATCCATGGTCATTACTGTGTATCCATGGTCAGTACCCAATATCCATAGTCCTCAGCTGGTATCCATGGTCAGCACCTGGCACCTGATGGTATCACCTGGTACCCAGCAATCAGCACCAGGTGCTGGAGGTCATCACCTGCTGCCCAGTGGTCATCAGTGCCCCATGGAGAGCAGTTTCCAGGACATGGGTGCGCTTGCTGAGGACTGCCCTTCTGTTTGGAGTTCTCGGAGCACACAACAGAATTCCTAGAACAAAGGCCGGGCTGCTCTGGCTCCTCTGTGGGCCTTCCATTTGAGCATCGACCAAACAGACTTCAAACTCAAATCCCAGCATTTTACACGTTGCTTTTTGTGGTGCTGATGTGCCTTTCCTGATTTCTGGTCATGCTCGAGCGTGCGGTTCCTCTACATGGCTTTTCAAATCTTGATCCTTCAGCTGCCAGAAATTAAAACAAAAAGGCCATGCGGCTCCCTTGTTCTGAGTCCCAAGGTTTCCAAGAGAAAGCTGTCGTTAACTGCAAATCACACTGAATGGCACACTTGGTGTGGGTCCCCCTCTCAATTCTAATTATTAATAATTACCCTAAAGTTTTGGAGCTGAGTGTAAAAAGAAATATTTTTGTTCCTATACACCAAAGGTCATGGCCCCCTTCCCACTTCCCCCACTGAACCTTCCTGAGAAGAGGAAGGGAGGGGACGGCACACGGCTGACCTTGTTTTACGGAACCAGTATGTTCTTGGAATACTGTGCCAACGGTACCTTATTTCCAATGAATTAGGAGACTTAGCCAAGCCCCAGCCACAAGGCTGATCAAGCATAGAGCACTCTGGTAGGAGTCACCCTCTAGCGTCCCTGGGGCTCGAGTGTACATTGGTACAGAGAGAATGCAGCTTTACCAGGGGCACAGCCTCCCTGAGGGAAAGGCAGGCCTTGGACAGAATCGAGGCACTAACCCTAGTGAGCTAACAAGCCTCCCCCAACAGCAGGAGGGGCCCAAAGACCTACTCTACGGGCCTGGGGCAGATTGGCCCCCCAACAAGAAGCAGGGGGCACCCTGCACAGCTGTCCCCATGACATGACGAGGTGGCCTGGCTCATCCCAGCTGCATGGAGGTCAGGAGATGAGTGACACCTGAGGCTCCCAGCTCCACCAGCTTCATCCTTCAAGCAAAGCTCATCCCATCTCAATATCGATTCTAAAAACACGAGAACAACTAGGCACCAAGCTGGATGAAGAATGTTCGAATGTTTTAAACTGCTTTTCCAAATGAGAAAAAAAGTTTTGCAGATGCTGGTTGTTTGCTTCAGAAGGGTCCCTGTCTCCTCCTCTGTGGGTCTGACAGGTGGTGGAGGCCGGGCCCAGGGAGTCCACTCAGAGCCTCAGTCCTGGCGCGGGAGAGGAAAGACGGGTGGGTCTAACGACAGTCAGCACTGCCAGGGTGGGTGGGCACTGGGAAAGGCGTCTCCAGAGGCCTGTCCCTCCAGGGGAGCCCTGTCCGCCAAGCCTCCGCCTCTGGACACTCCTCCAGAGACACACAATGGGAAGCTCTGGCCACCTCTGAAGAGCAGGGGCGGGATCCATGGAGTCGGTGGAGGAGCACAGTGGCTGAGACTCCCCTGCAAGCCCAGCCAGAGTGGAGAGGGAGGAGCTGAGGTCCCCTTCCCTCCCACTGCTACAGCCCTGTATGTAATTGACTTACAATTTTTCCCTAATATAATTCTTTATGAGACCTGCCTTGAGCGAAGGGCCCATGGTTGTTCATCGAGGGTCGTGCCTCATTTGTTCCTGTAGATTGTGCCTAATTAACGTTAACTTGTCTGTACATAAAAAGTACAATGGGCTGTCCTTTCCAATTTAATCCCGACAGTTTAATCGAATCTGTATTCTTTCAAAAATAATTAGATCATTTACACTTCATTAACATGTAATGTAATGTTGGGACATCCATCATAATGATTTCTTATTTTTCTTGTGCAATATTACCCCCTCTAATGAATCTGCAAGCACCATGCATGCCTTAATTAGCTGTATCATATCACTGACGATTTCTGAATAAAGCCCTTTCTTGAGATAAAACTGAATCATCACAGTACGTACTTTGCTGGTAGAATCTGTTCTCCTGTTGAAATCACCTTCCCACAGCCAGCCTCCCAGGGCCGTGGTGGGCAGCATCATTGTGGCCTAGGGCTGGCCAGGTGGGAAGGAGGGCCTCGGGTACAGGGCAGAGCTGACTCTCCATGCAGCTAGCAGCTACCCACATGGTGGACCAAGGAGACCCTCCAGCCACGGGCCTGCTCGCAGCAGCAGGTGGAGGTGTTCTACAGAGAGGTTAGACAAGCAGTGCCCTCTGGGAAGAGATGATGTTGCAGGCACACCTGGCTCAGGGACAGAGGAAGGGCAGCTCTGTAGGGTACACCTGGCTCAGGTAGACAGACATGGTTAAGCTGCAGGCACACCTGAGGTGGACAGGCATGGTAAATCTGCAGGCATATCTGCCCAAGTAGGCAGGCATGGTGAAGCTGCAGGCACACCTGCCCAGGTGGGCAGGCATGGTGAAACTGCAGGGAATCCTGCCCAGGTGAGCAGGCATGTGAAGCTGCAGATACTCCTGCCCAGGTGGGCAGGCATGGTGAAGCTGCAGGCACTCCTGCCCAGGTGGGCAGGCATGGTGAAGCTGCAGGCACTCCTGCCCAGGTGGGCAGGCATGGTGAAGCTGCAGGTACTCCTGCCCAGGTAGGTAGGCATGGTGAAGATGCAGGCACTGCCGCAGTCTGGCTGGGCACAAATCACGAGCCACTGAAGCAGGAACAAACTTTATTTCCGAACTCCCGCCAACGCCACGCAGGCGGCCCTTCTCCCAGGACACACCATACCAACCGGAAATCCCTCCTCCGGAAATCCCTCCTCCCACACTTTCCCAACCAATAGGAACTCTCTGGGAATCCCCATGAGAACTCCAAAGTAGCAGGCCCAGGCGGACAGCAGTTCTAATATACAATTAAATACACAGCTTAACATAACCATCATCATCTCAATGGCTTGCTGGCATCACCTCTCAACCACTCCGTTCTGGCAAAAATGCCATGCCTCTCCGACTCAGCTATGGCTCTCAGCAAGGCACACCTTCAAGGTGGGCAGGCATGGTGAAGCTGCAGGGACTCCTACCCAGGTGGGCAGGCATGGTGAAGCTGAAGGGACTCCTACCCAGGTGGGCAGGCATGGTGAAGCTGCAGGGACTCCTGCCCAGGTGGGCAGGCATGGTGAAGCTGCAGGGACTCCTGCTCAGGTGGGCAGGCATGGTGAAGCTGCAGGGACTCCTGCCCAGGTGGGTAGGCATGGTGAAGCTGCAGGGACTCCTGCCCAAGTAGGCAGGCATGGTGAAGCTGCAGGGACTCCTGCCCAGGTGGGCAGGCATGGTGAAGCTGCAGGGACTCCTACCCAGGTGGGCAGGCATGGTGAAGCTGCAGGGACTCCTGCCCACCGGCAGGAGTGAGGCACTTACCAGATCATCAGCCACCCTTGCCGTGCACTGTCATGATGTCACGCAGGGCAGCCTCAGCCGTCTCCAGGTGCTGGCAAGCTTCCTTCTCATGCCCCCTCTTTCCTCTAGCCACTGGGCCTCATCTTGCATATGCACTTGGCCTTTCCCCCAAGCTCTCTTAAGGTATGATTGACAAAACTGTATATAAGTATGGGCCCAATAGACATGACATCTCATGTAGGTGGACACTGTGGAAACGTGAAATCAAGCTGACAGGTGTCCGTCACTTCATATAGTTGTGACATTTCACAATGGGAAATTTTGAAATCTATTCCCCTAGCAACATTCAAGCACAGGATGTGTTCCGTGCTACAAATCTCCTGAACATACTCCTCCTGTTGAGTTCTGTGCCCCTTGACCCACTTCTCCCCACACCGGCCTCCCCCCACAACCCTGGGCGCCCCCTCCTAGCCCCTGGTTCTGTGCTCCTGCCTGTTCAGACCCCACCTGTCAGAGAAACCCTGCACATTTGCCTGACTGTGCCTGGTGTGTTTCACTTAGCATAGCTCAGACATGTTGCAATGATAGGATTTCTTTCTCTTAAGAGGCTGAATAGTATGAAGACTCCTCCAAAACACCTGCTAGGACAGTTCAGTAACATCGTGGGATACAGAATCAGCAGGCAGTCATGTTTCTATACAATAACAACAAACTATCAAGAAAGGAAATCAAGAAAATAATCCCATCTATAAGAGTGTCAAACACAAATAAATAAAACATGGGAATAAATCTAACCAAGGAGGTGAACAATCTGCAGAATGGAAACTATAAAATTTTGATAAAAGAAATTGAGGCCAGGCACAGCGGCACACACCTGTAATCCCAGTGGATCGGGAGGCTGAGACAAGAGAATTACAAGTTCAAAGCCAGCCTCAGCAAAAGCAAAGAGCTGAGCAACTCAATGAGACCTTGTCTCTAAATAAAATACAAAATAGGGCTGGGAATATAGGTCAGTGGTCAAGTCCCCTGAGTTCAATTCCTGGTACCAAAAAAAAAAAAGAAGAAAAAGAAATTGAAATTGACATAAATAAATGAAAAGCCATCCTGCTTTCACGGGTTGGAAAAATTAACATTGCTAAAATGTCTGTGCAACCTACAGTGAGCTAAGGCACAGTGCAATCCCACCAGAACCCCAGTGCATTCATCCAGAACCAGAGAGGACCCTGAGGAGCCAAAGCAGGCTTGAGCAAGAGGGGCCAAGTCGGTGGCACCCACGGGCTGACTTCAAAGTGCACTGGAAAGTGATGATGACCAGCACGGGCCGGCCCTGGTGAAGACAGACACAGGCCAGTGGGCAGAGCTGAGAGCCACAGAGCAGCTCTGGGGTCGGTGGTCAATTGGTCCACTAAGCTGCCAAGAAGACCTGCTGGGGAGGAGTCTCCTCACATGACATCGAGGAAATCGATGTCCACATGCCGCAGACACAAGAAGAAATCCATTCAAAATGAAGCAAAGACCTGAACCTCAGATGTCAACAGCAAACCTACGAGAAGGACACACGGGAAGCTCCTCAGCCTCCATCTGAGCAACGCTTTTCTCCTATGTGTCCCCAAAGCACCAGCAGCAAAGCACAGTAGAAATGTGCTTGCGAGTAACTAAACATCTGCTGCACAGCAAGGGAGACAGAGCAGGGACCCCAGGGAACGGAGAGGATGCCGAGACCAGGCATCTGGTAAGGGTCCAGCCCAGCGAGTGCGAGGGGCTCACAACTCAACGCACGAAGGTAAGTAACCTTTGAAAATGGGCAAAGGACCTGGATAGACCTTTCTGAAAAGAGGGCACTCAAACGGCCAAGAGCAGAAATCAGCCAGCATCACTGAGCACCAGGGCACGGATCAGAGCCAGAGGAGACACCTCCTCACGCAGGTCGGGAAGCAGAGAGAGCCGCAGGGAGGCCGTGGAGAAGGGGCCCTGGTGTGCTGCTGGCTGGGACCCCAGCGGGCACAGACAGAGCGAAGACAGTGAGCAGGCTCCTCAAAATTCAGAGAGAAGCCGCCATGTGACAGCAATGCCACCAGGTGTAGAGACTCACTCCACTGGACCTTGCGCCATCCACCACAGCCATGGTGAGGACCCAGATCAAATGCCCGTCATCAGAAGAGTGGTCAGCAGAACAGGCCCCCAGAAAAGAGGAGGCTGCCTGGCCCCTCGCAGTCAGGGTGAGAAGCAGGCTGAGCTCCCCTCCTATCAACAACAGTCCTTGAGCGACTCCCTTGCCCCTCAGGGCAAATCCAACCCCCTGGTTTACTCCACAGGGACCCTACTCAGACCCCTGCCCCTCTCACAGCATACCTACACAGACACGCACCAACCTAACAAAGTCACTCCTCACCTCTCTGCCTTCGAAACTCTGTTCCCACTGCCTAAAATGTCCTCCCCAATTTGTTCACCCAACTCCTACTCATCCTTCAGAACAGGCTCTGATGTGCATCCACCAAAACTTTTCCAGATTTCAAGTCTGACTCCAAAGCCTGTGCATCTCCACAGCTTGGACAGACCAAGGTGCACACCCTGGCCCACTGCCCTGCGCTCCTCATCTCTGGACAAGAAGTCAGCAAGCTCCCAGCACAAGGCGCTCTCTGGACTCAAGGGATAGACTGCTCAGCAGAGGCGTGAGCACCCAAAGATGTGGCCTGATGGCCGCAGGCCCCCGTCGCACTCAGGAGTCTGCTCCTGGGAAACACGGAGGTCGCAAGACTCGGGTCAGACAGGTGGAGGAGCTGCGTGAACTGCAGCAGGGCCCTGTAGAGAAAAGAGATCCCAGAGGCACAGGCCATGCTCCTCCTGTTGGCTGGGAGGCAGGGGAGGGGGAGCATGCCCAGTGCACTCAGAACCCACCTCCATTGCCAGCGCGGGAGCTGGACCTCCAGGGCCTCCAAGACTCATAACAGGCAGATTCCTGACCTTCCCCCTGGACTCTAGACATACACATCTTGTGACTCATTCCTCTAAGTATAGCCGCACGGGGGCTCAGGATCCTCCACCGGAGGACCCCGTGCAGTGCAGCTGGGTGGGCTTTGCACGTGACAACCATGCAGGCCGCGCTCAGGCTGCAGAGGAGAACTCGGACCGGTCCACACTGCTGCCCCGGGAAGCCAGAGCAGCAGCAGAGCGGAGCTGGTCGACAGCACCCCCAGATTTCCCCTTGCACACCTGGGATGGCACACGTGGTCTGAGAAACGCCTGGGAATAGAAGAGAGCGTGCTCCTCCCAGCTGGGGCCCGGGTCCGTGCGGGTCCTCTGGTCCTAAGGCAGGGCTCACGGGTCCGCTGGAGATCGTCTAAGGTGCAATCATGGGACCAAAACCGAAATGGAACAAAATGGAAACCCCTGAGAAGATGATCACAGTGCCCGCGTTTTCTGCGTCCAGGGAGACGCGCTGTCTCTGCAGGGTGGGCGCAGGACGCCAGGCTCCCACCAGATCCCGCCAGGAGACTGCTGGAGCTCCTAGCCTCAGGCTCTGGCCACAAACACAAGTGCACAGCACGGCTCAGACCCACGCTGCAGCGACATGGCGGTCTTTCCCCTCATCTCTCTTCCCACCTTCTCCAAGCCAAGGAATAAACAGAAGCCACCTCAGACTTGTGTCTGAAGAGAACACGGGCTGGGAAGCAGGTCCCGGGCCACAGACGCTTACCTTCCCTCGCCAGGGGAGGCTGGGCGGCCACAGCACCACAAAGCAGAGGTAGCCAAACTCCACACCCGAACGTGAGCCTTTTGAAAGCAGCACAGCATAATTGTCCTGCAAAACCTTTTGGGGAATCGAGGCTACTAATTAACTGCCAGTGCATCAATTAGCCATAATAGCTGTAATAATACACAAACAAGGGCATGAGGCTCTCACTGCAGCACCTCTCTGTGCATTTGGTGAGCATTTTTTAAGCTTTTCCTTTGAAGATTTAAGTTAATAATTTATTCCTAATGAATTGAGTCTTTCCATTTCCCTGGTACATGGGGCATTTAAATGGCTAGAAGAAATGATGCTATTAACATGATTTTGTTTGATTTCTTTAAAAAGAAAGCACTCCACACATACAGCGGCACTTTGAGATGGCATTTCTCGAGGGAGAGGGGATGAAGCCGGGTGTTCAGGGACATCGTAGGCAAGAGGTGGGGCATGGCGGAGCAGGAAGCCACTTTCTTCTTCAGCTGGGACTTGACGACATTTCCTGAGAGTTGGGTTCCATCTTCCGCTCTCCGTGAGCATGAGCAACATGACAAAGTTCATGAATAAAGTAATTCACAGTAAAGCAAAACTGTTCATCAGCTTCATTTCTGGTGCTTGTTTGATAGGAGGAAATAATTCATAGAAGTAAATCTATTTCCTGAAACAAATTCCAAGTAGTAAAATCCTCCCACAGCACATCCACAGCCGTGCACACCCAGACAGCTGTCCTCAGGAGCACAGAGGGGACCCTCCACAGTCACATGGAAGGGCAGCTCTCCTCCCGGGTTCCTTGGCCTCCTGCGCCTCTCCTGTCTCTGATGAATGGCCATCTAGGAAGCAACTCAGCAGGAGCCTGCACACTGACCCCTCTGACAGGTGGAAACCCTGCACCAGCCCAGGTGGACTGACCAGCTCGGCAGACGGGAGAATCCCAGGGCAGTACAAATCAAGTTGGTGGCTTCAAAATCTTCACGGTACTGAAATGTTCGTGTTGAGAAACGGCTTTTAAAACAGGGAAGCCGCTAGGGGCAAGTGCCACCTCCACGCCCCTGCCTGGCAGAGGCTGCCCACACTCTAGATGCGGAACCCAGCCCTGCCTGGGCTCCGCCGTGATGGAGGGAGGGAGTCCACCTGCGGGAGAAGGCGAGGGGGCAAGCCCCGTGGCCTCCACACCTTGAAGGAGAGACATCTGCACTCCTTCCTGACCACCACACAGCCTCCACTCCAGGAGGGAAGACGGGCAGTCGAGGACGGGGAGCTGCTGGCGCCCCATGACTGGAAGCTCAGCAACAGAGCCAGGAGACCTGGGCCAGGGCACACGGACCCACCAAGGCCATGGCCACTGAGGGCCAGCAATGGAAACAGGGGTCCAGGGACAAGTCATCTGGGCATCCTGGGCAGAGGCGGCATTTCGAGGAAGCCCCTCGCCCTCCTCTTCGCTTGTTGGGGTGGAAGTCCCTAAGGCGCCCGGAGCTCTCCAGCAAGCCCCACGTGGCCACTGAACAGGTGAGCACTTACCTGCGACCAGAGTTTCCCTGCCAGCCCCCCCCCGCCCTCCCCGCCCCCCCGGCACGCGAGCTCTGTGCTGGGACACGGCACCAGCTGCTGCAGGACCCAGCACTGACCGTCCTCCTGCCTTAGAGGAGGAATGTGGCTCTGGTGGAGCCTACACAGGTCCCACTGAATGAAGCACAGGGAAGAGGTGGCGAGGTCTCCAGAGAGGCCATGGTGTGTTCACCTCTGCCAGGTGTTTCCCACCTCACGTGAGGCTGGTCTCAGACTCGCCACCCTCCTGCTTCAGCCTCCCGAAGCTGGGATTGCAGGTGATTTAAAGAGAACATTCAGCCTTCAGGTGAGAGGACAGAACGATGCAGAACACAGGTGTGAAGGGGTGGACTCACCCAGTCCCTGCAGCTGACCCCTGTGCCCAAGGGCTGCTTCGCAGCAGAGGAGACAGGGTTACCAGAGCCTTCTTGGACCTGCTTGGTCAGGGTGGTTTGGCAGGAACAAAAAAAGTGAGAAAAGAATAAATAAGTCAGAAGGACCTGCAGCAGTGGCCCAGCCCAAGTGTCCCCAGAAGAGCTGGCATTGCTGTCCCTCTGGGAACAGGGCTGTGGGCTGTGGCCTCCACCCGCAGCACATCACAGTCCACTTGGCAGTCCGGGACCCCGTGGTGGAGGCTGGGTGGGCCTCTTGCCTTCCCCTGTGGCCTCGCCACATGGAGTGGTCTGCCTGCTGGGCCTGCCCTCTGCCCTCGTGGCCATGAGCAGGAGGGAGCAGCCCTGGCTGGGTTGGTGTGGGAGGCCAAGCCAGCGGCCGCCCAGGGAGCCCAGCCAGAGTAGGCATCCCAGAGCACCACCTGCGGCCTCCATGTCCTTCACTCACCACCAAGTGTCAAGTGCACTGTCCTGCCTGCAGAAGGACCAGAGCCTCCTTGGGCTCAAGATGTGGCCCCGACGGTCAGATAAACCAGGAACTTACGGACCTGGAACTGAGGACCCTGTGACCCATGAAGCTGCAGTCTAGGGACCTGCCACCTTGACCCTCCACCTGACCCGGGGACCTCACTTCTCCATCCAAGGACATACAGTGGCCCTTAGAGTCAGAAGTGACCTGCTGGTGCCGACCCAGTGTCCACCCACCAGGCGCCCACAGGGGGCAGCAGCCGGAAGATGGGGCAAGGCAGACCCCACCTCACCTGGCCCTTCCTTCCAGCCTACCTAGGAGGCTGCCAACCCTACTCCTGTCTTTTCTGTTTTCTGAAAAATTAGTGGGGGCCCCTCCTGAGAACCCAAGGTTGGCCAGGCGGCTGACTCTGCACTGAGAGACACTTCTGGGGACAAGTGCCCCACTGGGGTCACCTCCTCTCCAGGTAGGCTGAGCAGAGCACAGAAGTGGACCCCTCACGGACCAGCCACCCTGGCATCCTGCCCTGCCCCTGAGAAGCCATCCCCCAGAGGCCTGCGTTGACCCCAGGACGTACAGGGCAACCTGAACTATCTCTTTTTAAATTTATTTATTGATCCTCATTTGTTGTACGTGACAGCAGAATGCATTTCATTCATACAGAGCACGATTTTTCACGTCTGGTTGTACACGAAGTAGAGTCACCCCACTCCTGTCTTCAACGTGTACTTGGGGTAATGATGTCCATCTCACTCCACCATCTTTCTTACCCCTCACCCCCTCCTTTCCTCCCCCCTCCCCTCCATTCCTCCCATAGCCCCCCATCCCCATTACAGATCAGCACCCACACATCAGAGAAGACATTCAGCCTTTGGTTTGGGGATGGGCTTACTTCAGTCAACATGATCTTCTCCAGCCCCATCCCTTTACCGGCAAATGCCTTGGTTTTATTCTCTCTTGATTCTGAGTGGTGCTCCATTGTGTGTAGACACCACCGTTTCTTCATCCCGTCTTCACTCACCCCCAGGCCGCCCCTGGGACTCCAGCTGGCTCAGGTGGCCAGCTTCTGAAGGTCATTAAGGCATTTCTTTTCTTCTGGAACAGGGAGCACCTGGCTTTTGCCAGCTTCCTCACAGAGCAAGGCTGCACCTGGCAGAGGCCACACACGCTGTGGAGGCCTGCGCACCCCTGTGCTCCACCAGCTTCACCAGGAGCAGAGGACAGCCGAGTGGCTGCCCGGAAGTAAGAGGACTCACCAGAGTGGCCATGCCAGGGCTCCATGGCCGCCAGCAGACGTTGTCGGGCGGAGTGTCCAGCCCAAGTGTGACATGGAGAGGAATTGAGCCCGTCTCATCGGGCAGTGGCTCTGGGGACTGAGCAAGGAGAGGTGCCTTCCTTTGTGGGGCTGAAGGGCCACAGCAGGCAGCTTCTGCACAACAATTGATTTCAAGCAGAGTTTTGTCTGGAAGATGTTTCTAGATTATGGCAAGAACGCATCTATAATCCTCCTGCCAATGCAGTTATGTTAACAGACGTGCCGTTCTTATCGCTGATTGATAACACTTAACTCAAAACATATTTCAGCTTTGGGAATGTCAATACTTTGCCTCCGAGTGAAGGTGACCCCTGCTCTGCTTGTTTGCTAAGTGTGCGCCATGGTTTGCTGGCGAATTTGTAAGGGTGGTTGTGTGGGCAGGCGGTTATGGATTTGCTATCTTAGCCTGAAGTGTTTGCTGCTGATTATGTGATTAAATCAATAATAATTTCTGCTTGGATCCTGTGCTTCTTGACTCATCCTCTGGTCCATGCACAGAGCAGAACAATGAGCTCTGACAGGGGCCCCTCACGTGCAGGGTTGTGGAGGAAGTGCCCGGGCGCAGGCGGCTCCCAGCATCCTCTCAAAGCACAGCGTGGGAAGAGCTTTGCAGGTAAACAGAGAAGGAGGCTTCCAAAGGCAGGAAGCAGGGCTGAATCAATGGGGCTGTCTGCTCTGGCTTTACCTAAAGCCCTGCCCTGGCCACAGCCTCCCTCCCTGTTACACAGACATGCTTCTTTTCTGAGCAGGGGGCTTTGCACCTGAACAGGTACAGGCTCGCTCACCACGGGGGCAACCTTGGCTCCAGGCACCATTGCATCCCACGTGGAAGCTGCCAGGCACCCCTCCCTCACTACGTGGGGTCCCAGCTGCCTGCGGAGGAGGCCCAGGACACGGACACCCACACTCCAGGTCTCTGAAAGCACAGCCTTTGTGCAACCCGGCTGCCTGGGTAGCACAGGTCAGGAGCTTAGTTCACAGTCCAGAGCATTGGAAGCACAGTGGCCGTCATCTGTGTCCATCTTCAGCTCTTGGGAGAACGCTCCCTGGGTATCCGCCTTCAACCCCCAGAGCTGGGCAGCCAAGGAGGGGACTGTTCCAGCCACCGGCACTCAACAGGGCAATCGGGGCAGAAATCGCAGGGAAACCAGCAGATCCTCTAACCTCAGAACATCTCGTCAGTCAGTTCCCCGACAGGAGACAGAGCCTGTGAACGAGCCCTGGCGGAATGCCCAAGGGGACCGCGGCACTGAGCTGGTGCTTTGGCCCTGTGAGGGCCCCACCGTGATGGACAACAGCCACTCCGAGTGGGTTCAGATTTCTTCTAAAAAGGACAACCACCCCGGGGTTGGTAAGAGCAGGCTCCCAGGGTTGGCACCGAGAGCCAACTCATTGTTCACCACTCCTAGGAATTGCAGATGTGGTACCATCTACCGGGAACTGGGCATTTTTTTAAGGATTGTTTCTTTTGGGCGGGGGGCGGGGGAGACCAGGAAGGAGAAGCCAAAGGCTTTCTGTGTGGCATGTGGCTGCTGCTGGGGGCTCCAAGGAGGAAAGCAGGTGTCAGCCCCAGCAAGACGGCCTTGCCGTGACAGGCGTGACCCGGCTGTGGGGAGACACAGCCTTGCCGGTGCCCTCAAAGGTTCTCTCATGCTACCCAGCAGGCTCCTTTCCATAAAGAGGACAGGCAGCTCCAGCCACTGGCCCCCGGGGCCCGGTGCTCTGTCCTACAGCACCCTGTGACCATATCCTGGCCTCTGCTGCACAGCCCGTGGGCCTGGCCAGCTGCCCCCCAGCCCGAGAAGGTGCACTGTGTTCAACATCAGAGGGCAGAGACACACGGTGGTGTTACTGCCCCAAGCTGCACAGACTCAGACCCTGGGGGGACAGCCGCAGCTTTGCACCCTCTGTCCTCTCTTGGGTGGCTCTTCTCAGACTGGCCACTGCCCGCTGTGCGACCCTGGGAAGCAGGCTGCCATCTCTGTGAAACCTCAGCAGCCCTTGGACAGACAAGCCTGCTCACATAACTCCAGCAGTTCTGTCTTTTGGAAAACTCAGAACTGAAGAATGCAGCTCCTCTCTCGGAGCAAACCTGGTGGTCAGCAGCAGGCAGACCTGTGAGTGGGAGGGGTCCCCACGCTGCTCTGGGTGCTGGAGGTGACATCTGTGCCCTGCGCCTGGACCTGGCAGGACTGTGTGGAGCTCCGTTAGGCTACAGGATGGTCCTGGAGGAAACATAGGGTGGGGCCCGACCGACATAATCCCAGGCACGGGGCTGGCCTTGGGGGCACTGGGTAGTGGGAACGAGGGGCCTGTCCCGGGGGCCAGGCTGTTGCACGTCACACACAGTGACTTCTGACAGTCCCCAAGGCAGGAAGACAGCCACCCTGGAGCCTCATCCCCATTCTTCTCACCTCCTTTCTTTTTGGAGGAACCCAGCCTGATTTCTGGGGACAGAGCAGCAGTTTCTGTCAGTGACTCCGGAGCCATCCCCTCTCCTTCCCACCAGGCGATATCGTGAGGTGACCCCCCAGCCTGGTGGCTCTGGGCGTCTGAGAGTGTTCATGGGCTCATGATCTACCGTCAGAGTTCACCTTGGGCAACTCGGGTACTGGCCGCCTCTTCCTGCGTTCCAGATGTGTTGAACTTGAAGGCATCTCCAATGGGTGGCTTAGCCCGTCTGCCACTATCCAGGCCCAGAGCACCCTGGAATCGCAGGTGCTGTGTGTTCTCTCTGCAGGGCCCCCGCCCCCCCGGGGTTTTGCTGAAATTTTTTCAGGAAAAGCTATTCTGCCTCAGCGAAACCCTCTCTAATCTTCACTGATGTGCCATGAATCCAGAACTGGAGGAACCCAGTGTGTTCAGAGCCTCCCCGTTCCACAGGCTCCAGCCCCCAAGCACCTTCTCACTCCCCTCTGCAGGGTCAGACACCAGGCCCTGGGCCGTGTCTGCTGTGGAGACCACGCCCCGTGCCGCTCGGGCTCAGGAGAGTGCCCACGTCCTCTCACCTTCCTTCCAGGCACCGTGAGGACCTGTTTCTCTTTAGCCACCCTGTGTGGCCGCGTGTGAGGCCTCAAGCTGCCAGAACAGGTTGGGTCATTCCACATTCCCAGAGTCAAAGAATGAACCCCACGAAGCCCAAGGTCAGCAAGTGACAGGAAGTTTATTAAAAAGTGAAAGAAGAGACTCAGAATTCTGCATCTTGCCTGGGGACAGCAAGAGTGCCACCTGGGGCTGAGTGCCCAGTGTCCATGGGCAGAAAAGGAGAGGTCTGGCTTTTTCAATCGTTGGTTAGGGCTTGAGTCTGGGGTCTTGGCCGTAAGTGACAGAGAGCAGCCTGGAGCTGGGCTTTGCTTGGCGTTGGTCTCCTGGGGTCCTGAGCTCAGGGCCCTGTGACAAGGAAGGCAGGGGGCCCACCTGCCTGGGCTGGCTGGTCCACACTTAACTGCCCACTCTCTCTGTCTCAAAGCCACCATGACCCCAGGTCCTACCAAAGAGCCATGCAAGAGGGACTTCAGGGAGTCCCCTTCCCCTGCTGGCCAGCCGGGCAGGCTCTGTTGGCAGGGCTTCCCACGGGCAGTGGGGAGGAAGCTGCGTCCCAGCCCTTCAGGGTGAGTGAAGGAGCGCCTGCTGGCATCCGCCATCCTTAAACACCACTCTCAGCATTCCTGGGCCCTGCTGGGGAGGGGTCAACAGAGCCTGTTCCTTCCCCCTCCCGGGTCTCTGTCCCTGTGAGGGAGTCCGAGAGCAAGGGCCAGGCCAGACACCCAGGGTAACTAAGGAAGCAGGCAGAGATTGCTTTTCAGAACAATCGGCTGAACTTACGTCTGCAGCGAGCTGGACGGACCTGGAGGTCAGTGGAGACCAGAGCCCGCACTTGCTGCTGCTGCCCCAGAGGGTCCTGTGCAGATGAGAAGACCCCACCTCTGCTGCAGGGGCCTCTGCCTAGACATGGGTGTCCCCCGCTCGGGTTTCAGGGCTCCAGAATCTCCACGGTGGCATGTGATGCCAGGGCTGCCACAGGGACATGCCAGGCTGCGAGCCAGGGTGCCTCCCCAGCACACCCGGGAGCCAACTGCCCTTCAGTGATGGCAGCTTGACCTCAGACGGGGCCAGGCAAGGCAGAGTCCACAGCACAGGGTCTCATGTCCAGTAGGACAGCGGACAGGACAGATACGCAGCCTCCCAGAAAGGAGGGCATCCAGAGCTATAAGTGACCCCAACTGGCCCAAGCAGGTCTTACGGGAGGGAAGGGCTCCCGCTCAAGCGCCTCTGCTGACAGTTCTCCTCCCTGGGTACCTCCTGCAACCAGCCATGACTTCAAATCCACCCATGACTGCAATGATCCCAAGGAGCCTCCACGAACACAGCCGCCCAGGACACCCGCAGCACACACCCGCAGTACACACAAGCGCAGCACACACCCGCAGCACACACACCCGCAGCACACACCCGCAGCACACACACCCGCAGCACACACCCGCAGCACACACACCCGCAGCACAAACCCGCAGCACACACACCCGCAGCACACACCCGCAGCACACACACACCCTCAGCACACACCCTCAGCACACACCCGCAGCACACACACCCGCAGCACACACACCCTCAGCACACACCCGCAGCACACACACCCGCAGCACACACACCCACAGCACACACCCGCAGCACACACCTGCAGCACACACCCGCAGCACACACCGGCAGCACACACACCCGCAGCACATACACCCACAGCACACACACCCGCAGCACACACCCGCAGCACACACCCGCAGCACACAGTGTGCACATCAAGAAGCAGGCAGAGCTTGGGGCCACGGTACCCCCCACCAGCAGGGCATTGCCCTGGAGCACAGCCCTACGTGGCCAGGGCATGTGTGAAGGGCATTACCTGAGCCCAGCTCCACCCATCCCCACGTGGCCCCAGGTGTCTCAAAAGGCATCCATGTGGACCCATCGCTCCCAACCCAGCGTGCCAGACCCCAGAGGAGGGCAGTCTGAGAAGGCAGCCCCCACGCCCACAGCCCTCTGGGGAACACCCAGGAACACTGGCCAGCCTAAGACGCTCACTGAAAACTGAGCTTGCCCTTTTCCTGGGGGCCGCCCCCTGGACTAGGCAGGAGGCTGCAGCCCCGTGTCCTTCCACCTCCCTCACCTAATCCCAGGCCCTTCCACCGGCTCTGCAGCATGCCCGTCTCACTTCCTCCAAGGGACCGGAACTCAGGGCTCCTTCCCTGTGGGCGAGGAGCATCTGCACCCCAGAGGCTATCAGAGGAGCAGACGGTCTCCCTGGAACCCTCCTGGTTTACAAGGACACTGGTCCCGGCCTTGCTCCAACGGGAAAGGCACCGGTCAGGAAGCTGGGCCTGTCCCCGCACAGTGCAGCCACCTCCTTCTCCATGCAGACCACCCCCCGGCCAAGTTCCACCAGTGGAGGGTCTCGGGGAACCAGGGTCAACCCCAGGACTCTGAAGCCCACTTGGTCCTATCTGGACACCTGGGATCGAATCTGAGGTCCAGCCCCACCTGACTCCCTCAGCCTCAAGAGTACCAGGACGTCCGGAGGACGATTCTAAATCGTGAAGCAAACTGGCTTCATGCCTGGGCCCCGGGAGTCCACTTTCTTATGTTTTACGTAAGAATATATGTTTGTAGGGTTCATTCCTACCCCAATCACAAGTTCCATTTTGGTATTTGAGAACTTGTTGTTTTTAAATATAACGGAATGCCAATTCAGATGGTCATTATCAGCCAAGATTCAACAAAGTGTGTATGTACTTCTCTGAGGGATTGCTTTCTTAATTTAAATTAAATTTATTAACTGGTACATAAAATGAGGACTGTACCTCTCAGTGGGGTTCCATGGGGCGCCAATGCAGGCAGGAAGTGCGTGGCTGTTACAGTCCCTGCCGTTTCCTTAGGGGAATGTCCCTCTCTGCACTGACCGCCCAGCGCTTTGCTACTGACCACACCACACAGAGAGCTCGGCTCTCCTGTGGCTGGCTCGTGGAGCCCTCTGTGCTGTCCCCAAGCCTCCCCTCACCCAGCTTTGCTGACCACCCTGCCCTGAATTTCCGGAGGCCAGCTCTACTAGACCACACACACAGGAGACCAGGGCACACGCGTGCTGTGAGCCTCATTCAGTGAACAAGGACCTCCAGTTCTGCCCAGGCTGACACAATGACAGGCTTCCCTCACGTGGCCGAAGGACCCCAGGTATGCACATCACCACTTCCCCACCCCACTTCCCGTGGTGGCTCCACATGTGGGCTCCTATGATGAGTGCAGTGGTGACCAGGCCTGCAGGCGTCTCTCCAGCACACTGATGTCATTTCCATTGGATGCACACCCAGGAGAGGAATGAGTCATGTGGTGGTTCCCCTTTTAACTTTTTGAGGAATCTGCAGTATTTCCCCCATGGTTGAGCAGCCCACCTTCCCCCATGGCTACCAGCCCACCTTCCCCCATGGCTGACCAGCCCACCTTACCCCATGGCTGACCAGCCCACCTTCCCCCATGGCTGACCAGCCCACCTTCCCCCATGGCTACCAGCCCACCTTACCCCATGGCTGACCAGCCCACCTTCCCACATGGCTACCGGTCCACCTTCACCCATGGCTACCATCCCTCCTTCCCCCTTGGCTGAGCAGCCCACCTTCCCCCATGGCTACCAGCCCACCTTACCCCATGGCTACCATCCCTCCTTCCCCCTTGGCTGAGCAGCCCACCTTCCCCCATGGCTACCAGCCCACCTTACCCCATGGCTGACCAGCCCACCTTACCCCATGGCTGACCAGCCCACCTTCCCCCATGGCTACCAGCCCAACTTCTCCCATGGCTGACCAGCCCACCTTCCCCCATGGCTACCAGCCCACCTTACCCCATGGCTGACCAGCCCACCTTCCCCCATGGCTGACCAGCCCACCTTCCCCCATGGCTACCAGCCCAACTTCTCCCATGGCTGACCAGCCCACCTTACCCCATGGCCACCAGCCCACCTTACCCCATGGCTACCAGCCCACCTTCCCCCATGGCTACCAGCCCACCTTCTCCCATGGCTGACCAGCCCACCTTCCCCCATGGCTGACCAGCCCACCTTCCCCAATGGATACCAGCCCACCTTCCCCCATGGCTGACCAGCTCACCTTACCCCATGGCTGACCAGCCCACCTTCCCCAATGGCTGACCAGCCCACCTATCCCCATGGCTACCAGCCCACCTTGCCCCATGGCTACCATCCCTCCTTCCCCAATGGCTACCAGCCCACCTTCCCCCATGGCTGACCAGCCCACCTTACCCCATGGCTGACCAGCCCACCTTCCCCAATGGCTGACCAGCCCACCTATCCCCATGGCTACCAGCCCACCTTCCCCCATGGCTACCAGCCCACCTTCCCCCATGGCTGACCAGCCCACCTTCCCCAATGGCTGACCAGCCCACCTATCCCCATGGCTACCAGCCCACCTTGCCCCATGGCTACCATCCCTCCTTCCCCGATGGCTGACCAGCCCACCTTCCCTCCATGGCTACCAGCCCACCTTACCCCATGGCTGACCAGCCCACCTTCCCCCATGGCTACCATCCCTCCTTCCCCCTTGGCTGACCAGCCCACCTACCTCCACGGCTGACCAGCCCACCTTCCCCCATGGCTGACCAGCCCACCTTCCCCCATGGCAGACCAGCCCACTTTACCCCATAGCTGAGCAGCCCACCTACACCCATGGCTACCATCCCTCCTTCCCCCTTGGCTGACCAGCCCACCTTACCACATGGCTGGCCAGTCCACCTTACCCCATGGCTGGCCAGCCCAACTTCCCCCATGACTTCCAGCCCACCTCCCCCATGGCTGACCAGTCCACCTTCCCCCATGGCTAACAGCCCACCTTCCCCCTGGATGACCAGCCCACCTTACCCATGGCTGACCAGCCCACCTTACCCCATGGCTGACCAGCCCACCTTACCACATGCCTACCAGCCCACCTTACCCCATGGCTAACAGCCCACCTTACCCCATGGCTGACCAGCCCACCTTCCCCCATGGCTGACCAGCCCACCTTCTCCCATGGCTGACCAGCCCACCTTACCCCATGGCTGACCAGCCCACCTTACCCCATGGCTGACCAGCCCACCTTCTCCCATGGCTGACCAGCCCACCTTCCCCCATGGCTACCAGCCCACCTTCCCCCATGGCTACCATCCCTCCTTCCCCCTTGGCTACCATCCCTCCTTCCCCCTTGGCTGACCAGCCCACCTTCCCCCATGGCTGACCAGCCCACCTTCCCCCATGGCTGACCAGCCCACCTTCCCCAATGGCTGACCAGCCCACCTATCCCCATGGCTGACCAGCCCACCTTCCCCCATGGCTACCAGCCCACCTTCCCCCATGGCTGACCAGCCCACCTTCCCCAATGGCTGACCAGCCCACCTATCCCCATGGCTACCAGCCCACCTTGCCCCATGGCTACCATCCCTCCTTCCCCCATGGCTGACCAGCCCACCTTCCCCCATGGCTACCAGCCCACCTTACCCCATGGCTGACCAGCCCACCTTCCCCCATGGCTACCAGCCCACCTTCTCCCATGGCTGACCAGCACACCTTCCCCCATGGCTACCAGCCCACCTTCCCCCATGGCTACCATCCCTCCTTCCCCCTTGGCTGACCAGCCCACCTACCTCCACGGCTGACCAGCACACCTTCCCCCATGGCTGACCAGCCCACCTTCCCCCATGGCTGACCAGCCCACTTTACCCCATAGCTGAGCAGCCCACCTACACCCATGGCTACCATCCCTCCTTCCCCCTTGGCTGACCAGCCAACCTTACCACATGGCTACCAGCCCAACTTCCCCATGGCTACCATCCCTCCTTCCCCCATGGCTACCAGCCCACCTTACCCCATGGCAGGCCAGTCCACCTTACCCATGGCTGGCCAGCCCAACTTCCCCCATGACTTCCAGCCCACCTTCCCCCATGGCTGACCAGCCCACCTTCCCCCATGGCTAACAGCCCACCTTCCCCCTGGATGACCAGCACACCTTACCCCATGGCTGACCAGCCCACCTTACCCCATGGCTGACCAGCCCACCTTACCACATGCCTACCAGCCCACCTTACCCCATGGCTAACAGCCCACCTTACCCCATGGCTGACGAGCCCACCTTCCCCCATGGCTACCAGCCCACCTTCCCCCATGGCTACCAGCCCACCTTACCCCATGGCTAACAGCCCACCTTACCCCATGGCTGACGAGCCCACCTTCCCCCATGGCTACCAGCCCACCTTCTCCCATGGCTGACCAGCCCACCTTCTCCCATGGCTACCAGCCCACCTTCTCCCATGGCTGACCAGCCCACCTTACCCCATGGCTACCAGCCCACCTTCTCCCATGGCTGACCAGCCCACCTTCCCCCATGGCTACCAGCCCACCTTCTCGCATGGCTACCAGCCCACCTTCTCCCATGGCTCACCAGCCCACCTTCCCCCATGGCTACCAGCCCACCTTCCCCCATGGCTAACAGCCCACCTTCCCCCTGGATGACCAGCCCACCTTACCCCATGGCTGACCAGCCCACCTTACCCCATGGCTGACCAGCCCATCTTCCCCCATGGCTGACCAGCCCACCTTCTCCCATAGCTGACCAGCCCACCTTACCCCATGGCTGACCAGCCCACCTTACCCCATGGCTACCAGCCCACCTTACCCCATGGCTGACCAGCCCACCTTCTCCCATGGCTACCAGCCCACCTTCTCCCATGGCTGACCAGCCCACCTTACCCCATGGCTACCAGCCCACCTTACCCCATGGCTGACCAGCCCACCTTCCCACATGGCTACCAGCCCACCTTCCCCCATGGCTGACCAGCCCACCTTCCCCCATGGCTACCAGTCCACCTTCTCCCATGGCTGACCAGCCCACCTTCCCCCATGGCTACCAGCCCACCTTCTCCCATGGCTGACCAGCCCACCTTCCCCCATGGCTACCAGTCCACCTTCTCCCATGGCTGACCAGCCCACCTTCCCCCATGGCTACCAGCCCACCCTTCCCCCATGGCTGACCAGCCCACCTTCCCCCATGGCTACCAGTCCACCTTCCCCCATGGCTGACCAGCCCACCTTCTCCCATGGCTACCAGCCCACCTTCTCCCATGGCTGACCAGCCCACCTTACCCCATGGCTGACCAGCCCACCTTACCCCATGGCTACCAGCCCACCTTACCCCATGGCTGACCAGCCCACCTTCCCACATGGCTACCAGCCCACCTTCCCCATGGCTGACCAGCCCACCTTCCCCCATGGCTACCAGCCCACCTTCCCCCATGGCTACCAGCCCACCTTCCCCCATGGCTGACCAGCCCACCTTCCCCCATGGCTACCAGTCCACCTTCTCCCATGGCTGACCAGCCCACCTTCCCCCATGGCTACCAGCCCACCTTCTCCCATGGCTACCAGCCCACCTTCTCCCATGGCTGACCAGCCCACCTTCCCCCATGGCTGACCAGCCCACCTTCCCCCATGGCTGACCAGCCCACCTTCCCCCATGGCTGACCAGCCCACCTTACCCCATGGCTGACCAGCCCACCTTACCCCATGGCTGACCAGCCCACCTTACCCCATGGCTGACCAGCCCACCTTCCCCCATGGCTACCAGCCCACCTTCCCCCATGGCTGACCAGCCCACCTTCTCCCATGGCTGACCAGCCCACCTTCTCCCATGGCTGACCAGCCCACCTTCCCCCATGGCTACCATCCCTCCTTCCCCCATGGCTACCAGCCCACCTTCCCCCATGGCTACCAGCCCACCTTCCCCCATGGCTACCAGCCCACCTTCCCCCATGGCTGGCCAGCCCACCTTCCCCCATGGCTGACCAGCCCACCTTCCCCCATGGCTGAGCAGCCCACCTTCCCCCATGGCTACCAGCCCACCTTACCCCATGGCTGACCAGCCCACCTTACCCCATGGCTACCAGCCCACCTTCCCCCATGGCTACCAGCCCACCTTACCCCATGGCTGACCAGCCCACCTTACCCCATGGCTACCAGCCCACCTTACCCCATGGCTGACGAGCCCACCTTCTCCCATGGCTACCAGCCCACCTTCTCCCATGGCTGACCAGCCCACCTTACCCCATGGCTACCAGCCCACCTTACCCCATGGCTGACCAGCCCACCTTCCCCCATGGCTACCAGCCCACCTTCTCCCATGGCTGACCAGCCCACCTTACCCCATGGCTACCAGCCCACCTTACCCCATGGCTGACCAGCCCACCTTCCCCCATGGCTACCAGCCCACCTTCTCCCATGGCTGACCAGCCCACCTTCCCCCATGGCTGACCAGCCCACCTTCCCCCATGGCTGACCAGCCCACCTTACCCCATGGCTCACCAGCCCACCTTACCCCATGGCTGACCAGCCCACCTTACCCCATGGCTGACCAGCCCACCTTCCCCCATGGCTACCAGCCCACCTTCCCCCATGGCTGACCAGCCCACCTTCTCCCATGGCTGACCAGCCCACCTTCTCCCATGGCTGACCAGCCCACCTTCCCCCATGGCTACCATCCCTCCTTCCCCCATGGCTACCAGCCCACCTTCCCCCATGGCTACCAGCCCACCTTCCCCCATGGCTACCAGCCCACCTTCCCCCATGGCTGGCCAGCCCACCTTCCCCCATGGCTGACCAGCCCACCTTCCCCCATGGCTACCAGCCCACCTTCCCCCATGGCTGACCAGCCCACCTTACCCCATGGCTACCAGCCCACCTTCCCCCATGGCTGGCCAGCCCACCTTCCCCCATGGCTGACCAGCCCACCTTCCCCCATGGCTGAGCAGCCCACCTTCCCCCATGGCTACCAGCCCACCTTCCCCCATGGCTGACCAGCCCACCTTACCCCATGGCTACCAGCCCACCTTCCCCCATGGCTACCAGCCCACCTTCTCCCATGGCTGACCAGCCCACCTTACCCCATGGCTACCAGCCCACCTTACCCCATGGCTGACCAGCCCACCTTCTCCCATGGCTACCAGCCCACCTTCTCCCATGGCTGACCAGCCCACCTTACCCCATGGCTACCAGCCCACCTTACCCCATGGCTGACCAGCCCACCTTCCCCCATGGCTACCAGCCCACCTTCTCCCATGGCTGACCAGCCCACCTTCCCCCATGGCTGACCAGCCCACCTTCCCCCATGGCTGACCAGCCCACCTTCCCCCATGGCTGACCAGCCCACCTTCCCCCATGGCTGAGCAGCCCACCTTCCCCCATGGCTGACCAGCCCACCTTACCCCATGGCTGACCAGCCCACCTTACCCCATGGCTACCAGCCCACCTTCCCCCATGGCTACCAGCCCACCTTCTCCCATGGCTGACCAGCCCACCTTACCCCATGGCTACCAGCCCACCTTACCCCATGGCTGACCAGCCCACCTTCTCCCATGGCTACCAGCCCACCTTCTCCCATGGCTGACCAGCCCACCTTACCCCATGGCTACCAGCCCACCTTACCCCATGGCTGACCAGCCCACCTTCCCCCATGGCTGACCAGCCCACCTTACCCCATGGCTGACCAGCCCACCTTCCCCCATGGCTACCAGCCCACCTTCCCCCATGGCTACCAGCCCACCTTCTCCCATGGCTACCAGCCCAACTTCTCCCATGGCTGACCAGCCCACCTTACCCCATGGCTGACCAGCCCACCTTACCCCATGGCTACCAGCCCACCTTCCCCCATGGCTACCAGCCCACCTTCTCCCATGGCTGACCAGCCCACCTTCCCCCATGGCTGACCAGCCCACCTTACCCCATGGCTGACCAGCCCACCTTCCCCCATGGCTGAGCAGCCCACCTTCCCCCATGGCTGAGCAGCCCACCTTCTTGCCAACCACCTTACCCAGCGGTGAGAAGGGCTCCCTTTCCTGCCCAGCCTCACCTGCCCTGGCATCTTCAGTCTCTGGGGAACAGTCATTGTGACTGGAGTGAGATGCCATCTCTGTGGGTCTGTCATTTCCCTGAGAATTAGTGACACTGAGCATTTTCACAGGCCTGTTGACCTTCCTATGTCCTCTCCTGAGAAATCCTATAAGGAAGTTTTTAAAGATGCGTAGAATTAGAGATGGCCCACTGGGGGCAGAGGACCAGAGCCCCTGAAGGACCAGGGCTGCAGCGCGGTGTGCAGCCCCTCCTCCAGGAGGACTGGCCCTGCCCAGTGGGCATGCTGGCCCAGGGTCATCATGAGGCTTTCACACACGCCCCACAGAGAGGCACACCACAGTCTACCCAGGCCCGTCTCCTGGGGAGAGATCGGGAGGGCTCTGCATGTCCTCCTGGGTCCCTAAGGCTCCGCAGACGGACCACCTGCACCGTGGAAAGCAGTGGCTGCTCCAGGGGCACCGTTCGGTCCTGACCCCCTGATTCAGGTGCTCTCTGGCACGCAACTCCTGGGGTGACCTATTTGAAAAGTCACACTGTACCTCATTTGGCAATTTTATCACTCCAGGCATAATTTTAAGAATCCATGATTATATGTCATTTGGTTAAGTCTCCATCAAACCCCTTCAGATTCCGAGCAACTGGCTCCACAATAAGTAACTGCAGCCCAGAATTAGTGATCGCGGCTCCCCTTAGAGTTTAATTGAGACTGACGTGTTTTGCAATCATGGTGGGGGCTTCTCAGGAAGAGAGCCCCGTGCTATTCACTCAGCACAAGCAGGGCTGCCGTCAGTCGGCTCGGCTCACACCCTGGGGCCATACCCACTGGCAGTGGAGGCCCAGAGCTCTGCAGCCTCGCCCAGCAGATAAATATTCAAATTATATGTGTGCAAGGGACAGGGCCACCTGAACGAAGCCGTGCCTTTCCCTCTGCTCCTCTGGCTGTGAGCCCTGAATGCAGCCCATGCCAGGCTGGACGTCCTGTGGAGGCGGCACAGCTGCTGACCTGCCGTGAGCTGCCCCCTCCTTGCCCAAGACTTGCTTTTGCAGACTGGTAGGGGGATTTCCCATCGATAGCAATCCAGCTTGGCATCACAGCTTTGAGAACGGTTCAGCACTGAGAGGTGAACACCAGGATTGGGTGCAAGGATTCACGAGGGGGAGACATGAGGGCACTCCTTGCTGGTGGAGTTGGAGCCAGTTCCATGGTGCAGGCTCCCAGGCCCGGGAAGTCCACACACTGCACCATGATCCTAAAGTGCCCTGTTATTTTGCCTTCTTTCTCCGCCCCTTTCTTTGCTTCTGGAGTTTATCCAGTAACGTCTGGGCTGTGAAACCCACTAGCACACACCTCAAGATCACCGCTATGGCTGTGCAGTCATGGAACAGGACCACGGCCAGTTCACACCAGGACACTTGATGCTGTTAATCACCACGATAGCTGGGTCGTATTCTCAGCACTGATCAGGTAAACAGATCGCCTAGTACCCAGGGTCAGCTTCAGGAACAGCCAGTGGCATTCACTGCACAGAGAGGGTGTCCTGAAACTAGCCATGAACACAGGGTGGAGAGTGTGGGTCTGGGCCTTGGGGATTCATGCCGAGAGCAACAAAATGCCAAGAGCGCTTTAAGAGCTTAAGTGTACTCTAGGGTTCTGATATTCGGGGTGTTTCTGGAGAGATGAGCTCGGCTTCATGGGCATAGTGGGTGTTTGGCTGAGCAGGACCCACCATTGGCCTGGAATCGTGTAGCTCTGGGCCCAGCCAGATGTAACTGCCCAAGTGCTTGGGAAATGCTTCTGGAGCCCAGGACCAGAGCCCTGAGGCCCCAACCCTCCTCCTGTCTCTCGCCTGCCCACCAACCTAGAAGCCTGGCAGACTGTGTCCCCATCCTTGAAAAATCTTTAGCTTGTCTCTGTCTTCACAGATGAGGCTGGCAGAGCCCAGGAGGTAGGCAGCAGTCCATCGCCAGCACCATGGCTGAGGCCCCTGGCCCCGTGGAGCTGCTTCCTGAATCCCCGCTGGAGAGCACTGGGGAAGACCAATCCCTTGGCACAGGCAAGAGGCACACCCAGGAGCCCGGAACCTCCAAGGAGCGGGAAGGCGAGCCACAGCTCCTGGGGCAGGAGGCAGTCTAGCACCAGCTGTGCCCATAGCCCAAGGCAAGCGAGACTCCTGCTCCGCAAGACCCGGCTACAGCGGTCCACAGCAAATCGGCATTTTCAACACCACAACCCCAGGCCGACTCACACCTCTAAGGGATTGTAGATATAAATGAAATCCACAAAAGCACCTCAGTCCCCTAGTCCAGCTCTTACCTTCCAACCAACGTCAGCCACGGAGTTAATTTGGGGACAAGAACAGAAACCCATCCTGAGTCCTTGGTCTGATTTCTTGTTGCATCAAAGGATTCCCGCCCATGGCCAGTGTGTCCATGGCAAAACCATTGTATCACCTGGGTAGCAGAGTCCCCAAGTCGGGAACACGGGGGGGTCTTCTGTCAGGGAACGAGCTATTTGTGTCTTACAGTGTGAACCAGTGGGTTCTGAGGCACGATGCCACCCACTCGGAGGGCATCCGGGTGTTTGTGGTCAGGACTATTTCCCACGATTCTTGCCTTTGTTACAGTCCAGTGTTTCTTCTTTCTTCTCAAAATAAACATTTCACAAATCAAAGGTATCTCGTGGCAAAAGGTAGACCTCTGGTCCACAGAGGTCTCATTTACCTGGCAGATCTTGTCCTCGTATTACCAACAGAGTTTCTCAGCTTCCCATTCAATTTTTGGCTTGACTTGGGCTTGGATTTTCAGTTACAACACTAGACTGGCTTGTATGGGAAAACCAGCCCATTTTCACCGTTTTATGATGTGATGGATAATGGGATTATGCCAACTGAGCTCATTCCTGTTTTTATCACCCCGAATCTTAGTGAGTCCCGTCCCTGGGCTTGTCGGGAGTCAACTCTCCACCCGGCACCAGCACTCCCAGGGCACAGGGAACACTCGGCGAGAGGCAGCTGCCGGGCCAGGCCCAGGCTCTCTGCAGAATCCCCAGCCACACCTCTGCCCCCACAGGCAGGAAGACGGGCACGGGGAGTGTGGGGCCTGCCCAGGTGCTCCTTGGGCCTTGGGAGGCCGGGGTCCCAGACGGCAGACCCCCAGATCTCAGCTGCGGCAGGCCCAGCGCTCCCAGGTTTCTCTCCCAACACCCCTTCTGCAGATGGGCGCAGAGGTCTTTCCTGCTTCTGCTGGGCAGAAGACACGCCCGGAGTGTCACACTTCCCAAGCCACTCGTGTGTCCTCAGCTCAGACCAGATGAGGCCGGGGGCCCAGCTGAACGGGTGCGGTGCATGACATCCAGCCTGGCATCCAGGGTGGCGAATCAGGCCGTGAGCCCAGGGGCAGAGGGAGGAGCTGGCTATGTGGCCTCTCAGGCAGAGGCTGCGTTACTCTGCCGTGCCACACCTTCTACTCAACACAGTGCCAAGGGCACAGAGTCCAAGGGCAGCCCCGCTCCCCTGGCAGCCCCCCTGGTCCGGGAGCCTTCCACAGCCACCCGTGCACAGCCTGGCCTCCCAGCTCCCAGGCCAGGCTCTCCCCTCCCACTTTGGCCTTCTAGAAGCTGCCTCCCCAGGCAGCCTGAGCAGGTCCGACCTACTCCTCTCCTCATGGGCCTCAAGCAGGGTCCCCGGCCCCCTTCTCCACAGAACCTCGGGAGTCGCAGCTTTGTTCACAGCGCCAAGTCCTCCGTGATTCCAAACTCACATGAAAAGCACCTTTATTTATGTCCTAACAACTCAGTGGCCATCAGGAAAAGAAACACAACTAAAGAGAATGGTGCATTTCCCCTTAGCACGCCACCATGGCTTCTCAAACCTGGGAACCCAGAGTCCAGGCCCAGGGCACATGTTCCCCGCTGGGCCACTGCCTGTATTTGACCTTTGTCTCCGGAGCCACTGAGACCAAGCCTCACAGCACCTGCCCTGCGTGGGGGCAGGTGCCCTCGGAGGTCTGGGCTGTGAAGGGCCCTGCTGGCCTTCCAGACAGTGGCCTACGGTGGGCCCCTGCACCTCCTCCAGTGTGTGGGTGCCCTGTGGGGCAGCAGCTGGACATGTGTGACACAGGGCAAATTGAGAAAGAGGATCGATTTGGGCTGTTTCCCCCAAACCCCAGAAGCCAGCAAGTGCCATACCCTGTGACTTTTGCGGGACCCGGCACCGTGGGGACTACACAGCCACCACCCCGCAGCTCCATCAGCAAGCACAGAACCCCAGAGGAGAACCAGCTTACCTGTGAGCCTGAGCTCAGGGCCTCACTCGGTCCGTCTCACCTTTTCTGCAATCGAGAGGCGCCTCTGCTGAACCCAGGTTCCCTGGTGCAGGCTGAGGGGCTCTGGACCGAGCACAGCCTGGTTGCCTCTGCCACAGAGGACAAGCTTGCCCCACTTCCACTCCCAGGGCCCACCCCCCCACAGCCCTGGCACTCTAGCCCTCTGCAGAGGGGCCCCCTGGCAGGTGGGCTGCACCCACCTGCACATGGTGGGCATCACCAGGACCACTCTCAGGGGATTCTGTAGTTCAAGTCTGCAGCTGAAACAGCACGGACAAGTGCCGGCCAGGCTGCTGCAGACCCACTGCCCACTCACCCACCTCGACAGCCCTGGTAGAGGCAGCCGCAGGTGCCCCAAGCACTCCAGCAGGCCTCAGCTGCAGGGCGAGGGATGCTGGACCCACAGTACAGAAGTGTGGGGGCAGCTGCCCGTGGGGACTCTGTTGACCCAGCCATATGGTCAGGGGCCAGGTGAGGGGCCACAGGGCTGCACCACCCCCTACCCCAAAATGCTGACAGGTAAGTGGGAATCCAGGAGCTTGATCTCCACCCTCTCCCAACACAGGGAACTCAGCCAGCAGCTTCCCTGCATGAAGAACACGCACCTGTGCACACACATCCACACACAGCACACCCTGACTCACACACTGCCACACACACGCGCACAGCACACGTACACCATCACGTACACACTGACATACCAACACATGTGCATGCACTTACGCGCTCACTTGGCACAATGCCTGCACACACCTGCCAAAGACACCTGTCCTCACAGGTGCACACGCGTGTAGTCTTGAACACAGTGTCACAGCTGCTGCGTGGCTCTGGGGAAATCACTGCACCACCGCCTGGCACCTCACCCAGTTTCTGTTTTTCTGCTTCCGCCCTGCAGTCCTGAGGGCAGGTTCTGCGCTTTCCAGCCATGTACCAGGTCTAGTGTCCCCATGTGACGAAGGCGGCTCCAGGAAACAGCTGCCTCTGACCTCAAGGCTCCTGAACAGACGTGGGCTGTGAGACAGGGTCATCACACCAGCTCCCATGACCCATGGTGTCCTTGATGAGTCACAAGAGTCCTGCGGCCTCTTCAGGAGGGTCAGGGGAGCCCTGCTGGCTCTCAGGAGGGTCGGGGGAGCCCTGCTGGATCTTCAGGAGGGTCAGGGGGCCCTTTTGGCTCTTCAGGAGGGTCAGGGGGTCCTGTTGGCATTTCCCGAGGGTCTTGTTGCCTCTCTCAGCTCAGTCCTCACTGCCCAGAGCACATTCTGCCCAGAGGAGTCAACCAGGGCAGCCCAGGGAGACCTCACCTCAGGCATCCCTCGGGATCCGACCACACCGCAGGCCACTCGAGGTGCAATAGGGTTCCCCTGTAACCCAGAAGCCACCAGGGCGCTGGCCTTGGGTCCAACCACCAGCCAAGCAGCGCTGTACACAAACACACAGCACCACCAAGTGACTCTTCTCCTTCATTTCAAATCCCCCAGGAAAGAACACAAACATTCACAGAAAAGAAATGGGTGGCCCCTGCACATTGTGAGTATTCCCCTTGGTCAGCGGCGTAAGAGCATGGGTCCGAGTCCTCCCGCCTCACTGGCAGAGGCTGTCTCCAGGGCAGTGACGGTGGGGACCAGGATTCACAGCACTGACACCGGAGCTGCCCGTGGGCAGGGACTGACATGGGGAGCAGCTTGACAGACAGTGCGTGTCAAGGGCCTGACAGCGTCTGCATCTTCTGAGCCCAAGTTCCCCTTCCAGCGCTCTGTCTTAGGGAAGAAGAGACATCCAGACAAAACTTCATGTGGAGGTCTGCCCAATAGAACAAAAGCCATCCTGGGAAACACCCCGTGGTCCAGAGAGCTGAAGTTTGTGTGAATCAAGCTGCTTTTCTATAAGACAAGGAGAGGCATGTTGGCGAATATATCCCCGCTAAACACTGAATTGTAGGGACTGCCCGTTTCTGCGGTGTAAACTCCCCCATCATGCCTGTGTAGGGCGTCACTCAAACACAAGCTGCGAGGATGTGGGCATACACTTCCCTCAGCTGCTGATGTTGCTCCAGCTCCCCGCTCACCGCTGCAGGGAAAGTTACGCACCCTCTAAAAATCACTCCTTTGAAGGACAACTAGGTTGGTTCCACAGTTTAGCTATTGTGAGTTGAGCTGCTGTGAACATTGATGTGGCTGCATCACTGTAGTGTGCTGATTCTAAGCCCTTTAGGTATAAACCGAGGAGGGGGATAACTGGGTCAAATGGTGGTTCCATTGGGTTTTTGAGGAATCTCCATACTGCTTTCCAGATTGGTTGCACCAGTTCGCAGTCCCACCAGCAAACATGAGTGTATATTTCCCCCACATCCTTGCCAACATTATGGTTGCTTGTATTCTTGATAATTGCTATTCTGACGAGAGTGAGATGAGATCTTAGTTTTGATTTGCACTTCTGTCATTGCTATAGATGTTGAACATTTTTTCATAAATTTATTGATTGATGGTATTTCTTCTGTGGAGTGTCTGTTCAGTTCCTTAGACCATTTATTGATTGAGCTATTTGTTTTCTTGGTGTTAAGTTTTTTGGGTTTTGGTTCTGTATTTGTTGTGGTTGTTGTTTTCTTGTTTTGTCTCTGAGCTCTTTATACACCCTGGACACTAACAGGGCCTCTGAGGTGCCTGTGGTAAAGACCTTCTCCCATTCTGTAGGCTCTCTTTTCATGTTATTGATTGTTTCTTTTGCTGAGAAGTTTGTATCCACCTCATTTATTGATTTTTTTTAAATTTTATTTCTTGTGCTTTAGGAGTCTTGTTAAGGAAGTCAGATCCTAAGCCAACATGGAAAATATACACAGTGTAATATTATCCAGCCTTAAAGAAGAATGAAATGATGGCATTTGCCAATAAATGGTTGGAGCAAGAGAACATTGTGCTAAGGGAAATAAGCCAATTCCAAAAATCCAAAGGCCAAATGTTTTCTCTGTTACGCAGATGCTAATTTCCCAATAGGGGGGTGGGGACCTAGGGAAGAAAAGAGGTGTTTTTTACTAGACAGAGGGGAGTGGTGGGAGGGGAGAGGGTATGGGAGTAGGAATGATAGTAGGATGAATCAGACATTATTACCCTATGTGCACGTATGATTACACAACCTATGTAACTCTATATCATGTACAGCCAGAAGAATGGAAAGTCATACTCCATTTATGTGTGATGTGTCAAAGTACATTCTACTGTCACGTATAACTAATTATAACAAATCTTAAAACTTTAAACAATTACTCCTGTGAAAGACTCAGTGGCCTGAAAAACATTCACAATGTAGTGTTGCACAGAAAAGCAAGACTTAGCACTGTGTTCCCTGTGGTCCAAATTTTGTTGCTTCAATTATGCATTGAGAGTGTACTAAGACCATCAGAATGGACATGCCACAGAGGCAGACACCGTCGTCCCCGGCCAAGAGCTCCACAGTGGCTATCTCAGGATTAGGAAACAACAGGTGACTCTTCCTTAGCATTGTACACAGCTCTGACTTCCAAACTTCTGAAATGTGCTTGCATTTTTATTATTATTCATATCAATTATCAATTTCATTGATAATTAATAATTTTATTATTTCTACTTGTATCAACTGTACACATTAACAGGTTTGTGGTAACCTTCCAAACATGCTTCTGTTGTATGTTGACTGTGTCCCTCACTACTAAGAACCACTACATGGTGTTGGACCTCCGTGTTCCGAGAAGCTCTTTGAACAGAATCCCTGGAAGTGTGAGAGGTGCTGCTCTGGCCACCCATGTGCACCCATCGATCGTGGGGCATCTGCAGCTCCCTCAGGCCACCCGAACACTTCAGCAGCGGAGGTCCAACAAAGTCGTTGGCATCACAAAAGGCATTTAGCGTTTGGGAAAGAAAGAAGCAGCAAAAACTTTGGAAGTCAGAGTGGAACATTCAGGCTCTTGGGGGTGGAGGGGGCGGTTCTTCCTGCTCAGCACACCGTGACATGCGGGGACCTGGGAGGAGCAGCTGGCACTCACGTCCTCGCAGGCCCAACAGTGCACTGTCAAGATGGTCTCAAAAGGGTGCCTCTCCAACTCTGCTGAGCAACTAGAAATGAGCCAGAAACCCAAGGGCACCTCCTCCGGCAGCCCTCCAGGGAGTGCTCTGTCCTGCATGGTCCCACCAGCGAGCAGCCAGGCTCTGCTTCCAAGACACTCGTTTGCCTGCACATTGAAGACAGCTGTCAGAAATATGTCCCAAGCTTCGCTCTCTGTTAACATTGAAGCCCGAGTGACATCGCCCCCCACCATGAGGCAGGCAGAGGTGCACACTGCAGCTGGACCTGCTGACAACCCTCAGGCAGTGACTCTCGGGAGCCCTGCTTCCTGGCTCCAGCCTGCCCTCACATTCTGGTTAACGGCACCATCTGGTTGTCCGCAGGTCTCACGGGGCCCGGCTCCCCTTGGGTGCATGTCTTCCCCAGTTGTGAGCATGCACACATGCACGCCGTGTGTAGACGGCACACGTGCACACAGGGGCCAGGAAGACGCGCTCCAGCCACACACACTTCCTGCTCCAGGTCTCTGAGGGGGCCTCAGCCTCCCATCAGCCACAGGCTCTGCCCCTCCTTTCCCGCACTGTTCACCAGCATTTCCCGCTTTCCCCTGCAGCCGCTAAAGCTGAGGTTGCAGCCCTGTCCCCTGGGCTTCTATCCGTCTGACACCCCCTCCTCAGAATGAAGCCCCCAGGTCTCTGCAGCCTGGTGCCGCCCTGGATCTCCACACCCACTGAGGACATGGTGCCCACCGCAGGGGGCGGGCACCTGCACACACCCCACAGCCACCTCCCCGCCACCCTGAGCCCCACCTCCTGCACCTGACACCACCCTATCGGTGGATTGTGCTCTGACTTGCGGTGGCCTCCCAGGGCCCTGAGGATGATGCCCACAGTTGTCCCCTGGTCTGGAGGACTCTGGCCAGCCCTTCCACCCTTGTCCCTCCGCTTCACTCTACAGCCCTCTTCCAGGAGCCCGGAGGAGCTCTCCCTGGGGGGCCCACTGCACCCTCACCCCCGGCAGCGATCACAGCGTGGTCTGCGGGCAGGGCCTTGTGTCATGCTGTCCTGCTCACCACCACACTCCAGTCGCACCTGCTGGGCACATACGCGCACAGGGTGGGGCAGGAAGGAGGCAGGCGGGATGCAGAGGACCACGCAGGAGACCAGGGGAACAGAGCAAGGCTGAACAACCACGCGTGCCCGTGACTTTCACCTGAGCAAACGCACTGTTCTAGGATTCCCCGTTGCTGATGATAGGGAGTCCAGTCTCCTAAAACTTGTAGTCAAGGGCTGGGGTGAACTCAGAGGCACCACTTGCCTGGCCTGTGTGAAGGCTTGGGTTCCACCCCCAGCACCACAAAAGAAAGAAGAAAATAACCTCTGGTCAGAAATTTTTCTAGGAAAAAAAAGAGAGACAAATAGTCCAGGCAGGAATCTTGAAATGGTGGAAATGTCCTACCACAGTCCACCCAGAGGACACATCCATCATCCTACGGCGTCCTACCCTTCCCATTGGAAATAATGTTGTCAGACTGTTCTGAAAAACAAAAAGCCAAAAGTCACCATGATCACCTTCTTAGGATGCACCACCAAAAATGAAACAGCAACAGAACACATATTTGATTTTTTGGCTTTGTAATGAGAAAAAATCCAAGCTATACAAAAAAAAAAAAATTGAGTAGGTCATATAACAGGGCTACTTAGGAATTATTTTTCAACAAAGACAATATTTAATTTGTAATTTGGTGATAAAATGCAAATTATAATGTGTAATGAGTGTTGAGAATAGATCCATAACACCATTTAGTTTGCCCAAAATAAAATTAATAGCAAAATGAAATACATAAGGTCTTCAAAAAGAACTCATCCTGAAAAATGTTTTGTTTTTGAAGTTATAATTTTCCTCTTAGGAAATCGAACAGTTCATAAAAATTCTAGCAATGTGAGAGAAGAATCCTGCACTCTGTCCTCCAAACAGGCTTCACACACTTCCTGCCTGGCACAATGTACTAAGCAGACACTGTCAGCAGCCAGAAGCCAGAAGCCAGCCGGAGAACCCAGTCTCGCCTGACCTAGGCCTGAGGCGTGCTCGGGGGTGGCCTCCAGGCTGTGAATGGGAGCTTGACTGGCCACCACGGTGGGTTCTCCTCGGCTTTACGTCTTCTAGTGGAAACCACCAGCCACAAGCCACACTCTGCTCTTTCGTGAGTATCTGGCCTAAGCCTCAGACAACTCCCTGCAGGCAGAGGGGGCTGGGCATGCAGCCTGCCCGCCACAGTTGGTAGGTGACGCTTTGCCAAGTTTGCCCTGCTGCTCCCTGATGTGCACTTCAAGCCCTGCTGCTGCATGATTGAGCTCCTCTCCACCCACCAACGGACTGCCAAAACCCAGCCATGGATTTGGTTTTCATTATACCTGCACCCCCTTCTTCAAAAAGAGGAAGTCTGCAGATTTGGGGTTCCAATAATTAGGAGAGCTCCTCTGACTCAGCAAGCACCCCCATGTGACTCCTGCTATTGGCCATTGGTGCCCTCCTCCTGAGGGTCCCTTCATGGTGCAGTTTGGCTCCCTTCTAGGACAGGGGAGCTCCCTTTCTTTAGTCCTGGGTAGGTGAAGACACCACCTTCTCAATCACTCCAACCCTCTAGTGACTTGTGAAACTCCACTCCCGGGCCACGGGCAAGCACTAGTCATGGGGTTCAAGATGCAAGAGGGACTTAGCTATGTCCTAGACACAGCTCCATGGGGTGGAGTAGAAACCAGGTCCAGCAGCCACCTCTGCAGTGAGAAAAGGGTCAGGAGCAACAGAGCAGGCTCTTCGCAGGTTTCTCCGTGTCCAAGAATCAACCTAAGAAGCCAGAAGAGAGAGTCTCCTCTGAAACGGGAGCTAAAGGATGTGAATGATGTGGCAGCCCCAGCCTCACCTGGAGGGCTGCCTGGCTGGGCACCGTGTGACCTTGGGAAAGAAGGCCTTCCATAGACAGTTTGCAGACTCAAGGACCACATGCCGACGCGCTGCTGGTAAAACCCAGACAGCAGGCAGTTTATCAGTAGTCAGACATGCTGCTCCAACTCGGGTGGACATTTCCTAAACAAACCCATCTTAATAAAAGTAGCCCCAGCTCAATTTAGATCATCTTGTCTGCAAACTGCAAAGTATGTTAAATCTTTTTTTCACCAGGACTGAATGAACACCTTCGAATACCCGGACATGGGGTGTTCATGCACTGAAGTGCAGGTCCTGTGTTTGGAAAGCTAAGCGCACCACAGGAGGTGGATGGACAGAGTCACTGAGCCGTGGGCACCAGGAGGAAGCACAGGCAAGGAGTCGGGACCCCTGGGGCACGCCTGCCAAGGGACAGGGGCTACGGCACCTGTTTAGCCTCAGGCCCACACAGGATGGGCACCTCTGCTCAGCCACGGAGGCAGCCCCAGCCAGTGCGTGGAGGGCTGGACACAGCACACTCTCAACAGGCGCGGGGTCAACCCCCTGCAAAACCCTGTAACTGAGAAAACCCACGTTGAACTGGCACGTTGTTTCCAGACACGGGGGTGACAATGGAGGTATGGCTCCTAAGCCTAGGGCTCCCAGAAGCGACTGACTCGATGGGCAGCTCAGCTCCCCGGGGCCAAGCCAGCAGCCCCGTCCACTAAAGACCCATCCCAGCCTTTCCAGGGAAGACACTGGTGGAGTGGGCACCTCCGTCCCCTCCATAACGGCTAGATCTGAGGTCCTGCCTCACCACCCGCTGGTCTTTCCTCCCGGCCTTCCTTCTGTCGCGGAGCTGTCCTGGTCCTCAGCAGCCTCCGGACTCACCCAAGAAGGGTCGCCCAACTCTCCAGCTACATTCTTTTTCTCTCTTTTCCTCCCTACCTCCCCTGCTGCCTCTCGGAACAAGACGCAGTCACCACAGGGAGTGTCGAGGAACACTGGCGGGCTCCACTGGGCGGACTGTCCCAGGACTGCTGGTGGGCCAGGGGCCGGGCCTTCCAGAGAGTTCCAGTGCTAGTCATCGTCCACACAACAGAGTAATGGGGTAGGAAGTCTTGCTCATCCTGCAGCCAGGCTTCCAGAGCCGCCGACATTCCAGGCTGCCTCGGAAGCGTCCAGTGAGCTGTCCTCCAAGGACAGGCACACAAACTCAAGGCAGAAAACTCATTTGAAAATATGGTTCTCAATTTCTGACCCATGACTTCAGTCCACATGTGACAGTTCAAGTTCTTACAATGCACTCAGAACACAGTGGTGCAGACAATTCTTTGCCAGAGTTTGAGGATTTTCAAAGAGCTGAGCCCTCTCTGCCTCCAGCATGGGCCGGGCCCTAGGAGAAGTCTGGAGCGCCTGCGTGCTCCTGAAGTCTGCCCCGCACAGGGAGGGGGCCAGGCAGAGGCATCCCCCTCTGTGAGGGCTCTGAAGTTGACAGCCCTGCACACTGTCCCCCAGAGGCCAGTGGACCATCACCTGTACTGTACTGTGACCTCCCACACCAGCAAGTGGACACAGGGCAGCACCAGAGGGGGCTCAGCCGCCAGCCCCTGCAGGAGTCTGTGCACACCCAAGCACTCTCACTGACGGTGCACAGGGTGACACTCACACCAGCTGGGTGCTGTCTGCTTCATCCACCATGGGATGGGCAGTTACCAAAATGTCCCCAGGGACCCTGGGGTCTGGTGTTAGAGGATTTTTTCTACTGTCCCTGCTACTTGGATTTCAAGTTCAACTGGCTTTACAACCATGAATCCTGATTGGTTAGATTTCTTTGCAAATTGTTTTCGGTCAAATTAATGGAGAATGAAAGTACAAAACTTTATCTCCTTCTTTTAATGTGATATTTTATGTACAGAATTATGTTATAATAAAAATTCTCTGTGCTCTATAAAACAACTGATTTAAAGCTTAGAACAAAATATCTTGGTGTCTTGGCTAACGCCAGCTGCTATAGGGCAGTAAACATTTACGTGCATGAGAACGCACACCCACATCCCCCAGCCTGGCGAGCACTCTGGGACGCAGCATCACTTCTTTAAAGGGGTGAGGACATGGGAGGCCTGTGGGAGGATTTTCTGGGCCTCTTGCTGTCCCGCCATCTCTGAATTATCAGTTTCCATCGGTGATCTTTTAGCTTTCTCTGCCTTTTACCATGATCTCTATTTAAATGCATGAATTTATACTGACACTCTGTGATTATTTCAAGGAATTCAGGTTAATACCAGGTTCTGAATCACAAGACAGTGTTTCAAGCAGAAACAGTCTTAAAACAGGGACAGAATGGACACCCATGTGCCACACAGCACTGATACCAAAGGCACCAGGACCAGCTTAGAGAGACAGCCTGGATTCCTAGAGGAACAGGGGGCCACCAGGCAACAACATAAAGAGCCAGTCCAACGGACATCCTCAGCCAGACCTCCATGGTAGGACAGCCTGGTGGCTCTCAGCTCCCAACGAGGAACCAAGCCACCGCGACACGTGAGGACAGGATCGTGGAAAGGTCCCAGCGGGTGGTGACAAGACGAGGGAACCAGTCACCCTCAGAACATGACTCCAGGGCTGCTGTTGTCGGACCCCGGGATGCAGAAGGGCGTTACTGGAGAACTGTGGGCCAACATCACATCTCGTGGTAGTCCACAGCACTGGGCCAGTGTTAAGTTTTGGTTTCACGATTATTCCGTGCAGGCATGCGAGGTCAACGTTGGAACAAGCAGCATGAAGATGTGGGGATTCCCTGTACCATTTTTGCAACTTTCCTGTGATTCTAAATTATTTTAAAGCATAAAGAGAGCTAGCTTGATGTCGTGATGCAGCTGCCCTGGTCTCCTCAGTCTCTGCAGAGCAGTCCCAGGAAGCTCCCTCAGACCTGCCTCCTAAGGAAGGCAGTGAGGCCGTCAGCTGAAGAGGGCTAGGGAGGGCCGGGTGCAGAGCCCAGCAGGTCTCAGACATGACACTGACCAACTCTTCCTGCACTCCAGCTTCCTGCACTCTCCTTGACTGGCAGCGGCACCTTACCTGCAGAGCAGGGTCCTCCACACCAGCCAGCAGGGGCGCCGTGGGGCTGGAAGACGAGCCGGAGCACACCTCCATGAGCCGTCCACCCCTGCCCAGGCTTCATGCTCCACGGCGCGGGACCAGCAGGCCCATCGTTGAAAAGAAAGGCAGCTGGCCACAGCTCACCCCTGCTCAGCTCGGGAGCCTGGAGGGAGACTCCTCTCTGGACCACTCGGTCGCCCAAGCGTCCACCCTTGTAAAATGGGGCCAGAGGGGGAACTTGTCCTGAGTACAAGAGGCAGGTAGACAGGGTCACCACTGAGACCCCCACGGCTCCAGACCCCTGCAGAGAAGTCTCCAGAAGTCCTGCCACATGTGTCTCCCCTCGAGCAACTGTAGGTCCAGTGGGCCCCGTCATGTCCAGGGCTGAAGGACCGCCGATAGCCTTCCCTGTACTCACGCCCGTTCCACTGTGTGACCAAGGGACCTTGGTCCTGTGCCACTCCACCGCCCTATGGTGCCAGCCAGAGCGAGATGCATTTCCAACCCGGGGCACAGGGACACACACAACTCCAAGTGCACCCGAGTCAGGTCACAGAAATCAGCGCCCAGGGTGGTGTCGCAGGGGCAGGGTGCGTTGTGGGCCCTAACAGGAGGGAGAGGAGACGGAGCACCCTATAAATCAAAACAAAGTGAGCAGCGGCGGCTGTTCCAGGAAAGCCTGCGTCCACCCACCAGGGGAACAGAGCCCCGCCCAGAGAAGCACACAGCCTGCTCACAGCCGTTTACTGACGACGGTAAAGGTGCCATTCCTCCCCGGGCACCAGACGTCACATGACGGCAAGAGAGAAAACCCTGAAATATTTATATGAGTAGGACATGAAACTTAATTAATGACACCTTCCCGGACCACGGGCGTCCTCCCCAACTGCGGAGCTGAAAGGCTTTCTTGGTGTTTACAGGCGGCCGATGTCCCGGGTGCTCGGGCCTCCGGGTCCTTTTGTGAGTGCCGCCTGTCATTTATTAAGTGATGGATGTAAGGTTGTAAATCGCGTGGATGGTAAAAACACTCTACCTTTTACACCGAGATTGCATTTTTGCAGAGTGTTAGTGATGTGGAGATAAGGTAGACATGTTGAAGATGCTCAGAAAGTGTTTTTCTTCTGCCCAAATGTTCTTGTGACTATAAACGAGCCTAGAATCGAACACTATGGTTCTTGACTGCCACATTGTCGTTTCAGATTTCCTAGCCTCCCTGTGATAGGGTTTGATGCTGACACAGACCCACAGCCTCCTTGGCAGAGGGGCCTGGGGTCCGCAGAGAGCGGGTCCCTGGTGCTGAGGAGGAAGGCCAGGGACAGGCCACATACAGCTGTGACGGGCGTGATGAGAACTGCACATGCGTATCTAAACCCACGCCACGGTGCCAGAGCAGTGTGGGGCCGACCACAGGCAGGAGACGGCACCCAGCCACGGGAGCTCCATCCACCCAAGCCTTGTTCCCGCAGCTGGGGTCCACAAGCCAAGGAGGCCTGGCTGCTTCCCAGTGCAGTGGGCAGCCTTCATGGGGCACTAGGGGCGAGGCCCTCCGGCTCTGCTGCTCCAGCCCTCGAGACAGAGGACAGGGTGCTCTCCTCCATGTCTGCTGGCCACCGCCATGGCCCCAGTTTAGCGCCAAGGGGGGGTGGTTGACGAGCAGGGCCCACCCCACCCACAGCTTCCTACCCACATCTGGAGTCTGGCCTCTGAGGTGCGCAGCAGTGAGGCCGAGCTCCTGGGCTCCCCACTCCTCAGGCTTCCTCTCCCTGTTGTGTCACCTCACACTCACGGTGACCTGGGAGGCCTGTGGGGTGACCAGCACCAGAAATAGTTCTGGGTTTTCCCTTCTGCCAAAGACCTCACACCTGTGTGAATCTGCAGCCGCCCGGCCGGGGCTGGCCGTCGTGGGACCCTGCCCAGGCTGCCCAGGGCGCGCTGCCTCTCCCCCGGACTCCACTCCCAGGAGGTGAGCCCAGAAGCCCGCAGGCACCCCGTTTGTAGGAAAGGCACACAGGTGTGGGAAATCAAGCTGGATTAACAACTGAGCACATGTAGAATATCATCTTTGCCTCAGACTCATTTAAAAGAACCAAGAACCTGCAGGGAAGGGGCCCCCCCAGGTGTGCAGGAGACGCTTGCCGCAAGGGTGGGAAGTGTGGTTTTAATTTGCTGGACCTCTCCAGACATGGCCTCCCCGGGAGGCATCAGGAGAACGTGATGACCCACGGAGGAGTCCTGCCGAGCTCTTGGTCTCAGGCTGCTCAAGGCCAGGTACCAGGGGCAGCACTCAGGCGGTCCTAGTCCATGGACAGCAGAGGGCAGGTCCTACGAGGGCCATGAGGAAACACCAGGGGGCAGGGAACCAGGGCAGAGGTGGCCTGTGAGCAGGAGCAGCCCTGGTGTGAACTCGGGTCACGGCACAGACGCATGGAGGGCCCACCGTGGGCTGTGTGGGGGCAACTGTCCACACAGGCCACACTCAGAGTCTCTTCGACCTTCTCAGTGGCAGCCATTTGGGAGCCAGGGAGAGGGAAGGCAGAGGAACTCTCCAGGCCACGTCCTTGTCGAGTGACCCCCGGGAAAGCTCCCCCAGACCTGGGGACATCCAGACCTGAGGAACTGCAGCTCTCAGGACAGGGAGCGGTGAGTGCAGGGCCACCCAGGGGCACGGGCCACCAGGCCGTCTCGACCTACACTACCCAAGGCCCTGTGGCCAGGGCGCCGCAGTGAGCCCAGCAGACAGGTCTGTCCAGGGGGAGCTCAGAACACTGCCCTGCGGTGTTGCAACCTGTCCCGTTACACAGACTGTAAGCCGCTACCCGCCGAGTGTCTCGGTCCAGGTCTGAGGGCCACCGGCCACTCGCCTCCCCTTCGGCTCTGCCAGGCCATGCTCTGTCCCAACTCCAAGGCCAAGGGAACAGCAACAGCACCTCCCAACGTCCTCCCAGCAACGTCCTGCATGCTGAGAAGCACTGGACAGAGACCCCTGGAGTTCCAGGCTCCACAGCTGGCCACATGGTCCCAGGCCCTCAGTGGGCTTTCTCCAGGACGTTAAAAACAAACACCCAGCAGGTGGTCTCCTCTCCAAGTCCCCTCCAGGGACTCCAGGCGTGCTGGCCTCAGGCCTCAGACATCACAGAGAGCCGAGAGACCCTGTCCTCCCCCCACAGACACAGCCCTGCCCACCAGCAAGTGCCCAATGAGGGACATCTGAAGCAGGCCAGGGTCTGGGCAAGGCGGGCCACCGGGAGGCCCAGGCAGACTGCCAGGCGAGGAGCCTGCCCTGAGTTCTCAGAGCAAGTGATTGAATGGGTCCTAGATAAAGGCCAAGTTCAGCAAGACCCAGTCCAGGATCCTGAGAGCCCACCTGGCCGCACGTCCCAGGAAGAGCTGGCTCCCAACACTCGGGAAACGAGCAGACGCCAGAGACGTGACTCCAAATCATGGACGCTCGGCACTGGGTAGTGTACCTCCACTAAGGGCTTTGGGCTGGAGAAGGCACCCCACTTCACCCCACTCCACCCCAGCCCCATGGGGGAGTTCTGGTGGACTGCGGGCTGCAGCCTGCATGGGGGCAGGGATTCCGTGCCACGCTCTGGTGGGGTCCGAAGAAAGCTACAGACGCTGGCCTGGGTGCTGGCCAGGTGCTGGCCAGGTGCTGGTCCACAGGCTGGAGGAGCCTGGCTGAGGCCTGTGGAAGCATCGGTCCTAGTCCCCAAGGCCGTGACAGGAGGAGCCGCTCTCAGGGTATCTGCTGCGCCAGCCTATCCTGTGACATTCCTGCTGCGGCAGGCTTGAAGGAGGCTGGCTCCGGGTGCTGCTGAAAGGCTCCCGTTCCTCACCACAAACACTGCTCTGTGGACAGTGACAGTGAGCCCAGCAGCCTGGGGTCCCGCTGGAGAGAGCCACACTCTGCCACACTCACAGAGAGACAGGAGCAGACAAGCTCTTCCCAGGGGCTACGAAGGCTGTTCTCCAAAGGAGATTGAGTCTCCCCCATGGGACCGGCCAGATTCACCCTGTGGACAGAAGGGTCTTGGGCACCGAGGTACAAAACACAGAACAAAGGCCTCAGACGCTGCCCAAAGGCCCAGACTAGAGCAAGCTCATTGAAAAGCCCATTGCCTAGGAAGAGGCCACCTTCAGGCAGGTCACCAGGACAGGATAGGTGGCCCCTGAGACAGACGCTGAGGCAGAGCTCGCGCCCCAGCCGGTTGTGCTCTCCCAGTGCGTGAAGCCGATGGCGGAGCTGGAGGAGCCTGCAAGGGAAGCAGGGCTTCAGGGGGGCACAGCGCACTGTCCTAGCATGCCCCAGGGACAGGGACAAGCAGGTGAATCTGTTACCTTTAGTTTCGAGACTGATCATGTTTCCTTCTGTGATCACTGGAAGTTTGGAAGATGATACAGTGTGATCTATTATTGATACAGTGTCCTTCATGCCCAGCCTCAGAGAACAGAGCAGCAGCAATGAGATGGGGGGCAGGGACTCAGCCTCCTCAGCAAGATCTCCCCAGCCACCAGGGCCCGGGCAGCTCTGCCCACCCCCTGGGCACACCCATCCTCAAATGGCCTGAGGGCTCACCTGTGGCTGAGCCCGGGGAAGCCCAGTGCAGATCCAGAGCCCAGGGCTGCCCACTAGTCATTACAATGACTCATGGGGTCGCCTAGCAAGAAGCACAGAGCTGCGAGGACACCACGCAACTCTGGGCGGTCTGTGGTTCTGTTGTTGTGCTGTTTATTCTGAGAGGCAGACCAGACTGATTTTACTGCAGTTGAAAATCATGCAAATATAGTTTAGAAAGAGGCATTTAATTCTTTATTGCTCTTGCACACAACACAAATAGCACCTCCGGAGCCCGTACAGCTAAGTGTTTAGTGTTATTCCACTATACAGTACATCACAATGTTAATTTTCCACATTACTTTATCCCTTCCTCAGACCATATTTTACAACAGAGAAAACAAACTGCTGGTAATTACACTGCATGCCATGCAGGACAAATTAAGTGAACACGCATTTTTAATGCTTCGGGCTGTTAGGGTACAAAACAAAGGACTTCAGTTAAGGTCAATATCAGAGTTATGCAATTGCCCAGGGACACAAACTCCAACCCTTGATTGAATATGGCAAAGTAGAAAAGGTTCCATTCAAGGCCAGAGCTGGATCCTCCCAGATAGCCACTGCCAAGGCCACAGGAACTCTTCCTGCTTCACAGGCCTTTTCCTGAAGACTAATGCTAATGTCAATGATAAAACAGCAAACTGACCGAAAATCCACGCGTCGTCAGCAGGGACGCACGTCGGCCACAGGTCTGCGTGTCCCACGCCTGCCTCTGACACAGAACCCAGGCAGGAGCGGGAGCACATCGGGACCCTCAGGAGTGAAGAGCATTCCGCCTCTTATTCCTAACTGCAAACCCTAGCTGACCATGCCACGCGCTCAAAAGTGAGGAAACGGGGAACTCGGAAAGGTTTCGGGAGGCTGAATTTTTAAATGACGCCAATGCAAGAGAAGAGGACATCTGTAAGAGTCCAGCAAGTCGCAGACCAGAAATAAGTGCTGCTCCCTCTACAACCGCTGTCAGCTGCCAGCTCAGAGGGTGCACGTGGGAGGCCAGCGTGGAGGGTGGTACTGGAGCTGGCAGCGCTGAGCAGACAGACTTGGTGGCTGTGAGCCACTGCGCGCGCTTCGTCCTCACCGGCCTTTGCCAGGACCAGAAGTTCAGCTTCCGTCCTCTGAGGCGGAAGTCATATTGATCCCACCCACTTTTAGGAAATTCCTAAATATAATTAAATGGTCAATCCTCATGATTCCTGGATTCTGCATTTGCAAATGTGCTCGTTGCAATTTACCTATAAATAAATTCAAAATTTATTCATGAACCCAAAAATCAATAATTGCCGCACTTTTGCAGTGGTTTGTGGACTTTGGGGAGTAGCAAATCTCGGAGCCCCTGGCGCACCCCGGCCAGCACCTTTCCGCTGACTTGCTTCAGCCCTCAGAGCTCTGCAGTGTGCTTCCTCAGTGCTGTGTTCCTGCACTTCTCCTTGGGATCCTGCTGCTCAGGCAAGCTCAGGAGCAGGGCTGACAAGCCACCCAGTGGCCCCAGCACAGGCAGCTGCCCTGTGCCTCACAGGGAAGATGTGTGCCTGGAGAAGCTTCCAGATGTACTGCCTGAGTTCCACATTCATGACGCTGCAGTGCACCTTAAAGAAGATGTCTTTGAACAGAAGCCCACGTCTAACAAGGCGCTGTGTTGATTGGCTGAAGAAAGTGCATCTGGGGGGAGAGGTTCAGTATGTCCTAATTCAGCATTCCTTATGTCCTTCAAGAACAGAACTACCCCGAATAAGGACAACTGACTGGCACGCACTTCATATGAGGTGCAAAAACACACTTGTGTATATACAGACTTGTAATCTTCATTAAAGAGAGGGACAGCTTCAGAACACAACTGAGCACTCCTACAGAGATAGAGGAAGCAAAGAGAGGCCCGGACTCCAGCCCAGCCTCCTTCCCCAACAGGCCTCAGATAGTTCTGCACAACCACGCTAATGACCTCACAATCATCACTGCAGCATTACACACACATGCACACACGTGTGCACAGAGTGCCCACAGTTCACACCTAATTTCCTACATCACATAGAAAGATTTTTAAGTAAGCTCAAGAGAATATTTCTCCTTTGCCTTTACTTTATTATAGTCCACAAATGCACCCAAACACCACACACAATTGTCAGCCAACTTTCTGATGCCAGGATTTTTAGGTGTTTGTAACCCTGTAATCGCCAAAAAAAAAGGTTCTGGGAGCCTGTCCCTGCTCCACAGTCCTTCCCAGGGCACGAGGGCTTCTGCCAACTTCACTGGTACCTGGTTCTCTGGTTCCCCAGCGGAAAGCACGGTGTCTTACCTCCAGTGACGTGGACAGAGCCGGCCTGCCTGGGTGAGGCAGTGCTCACACGGTATTTATTTTTTACTCGTCGTTCTCTTGCTTGAACAAAGGCATAGATTCGAATCCCATCTTTCCACCGACAGCCATCTGACAAGTATTTGGAGCAAACAAATAAACAAAAACCTTGAACACCTCTCATCTGCAAATGCCCACAGAGAGGCTAAAAGCACAGTTTGGGGACCGTCCACGCAGAGGCGCTCGACACCAGCCAAGTTGTGAGGCAGTCTGTCTCACTGAACTCCAGCTACAGATTCCCTGCCTCATCCCCAGCATCTCCCTCTTGAGGACGCAGGCATGAGAGCGGTCACCATGGAACAATGCGCTCCCTCCAACAACCACACACCTGTGACCGCACAGCCCAGTCCTTCCGCAGATGCCCCTCTCCCAGGACCTCCCCCAAGGCCGGTGGGTGCAAGGAAACTCACGGGGTACCAGAGGCCAGTGCTCCCCAGTGAAGGGCGGCAGACCTGGGGCTGGGCAGCGCAGCTCCCTCACCAGGGCTTGTTCACTTACGGCTCCCGGAAGCCCCCAGTTGCACATGACTTTCTGCCATTTCAACTCTGATTCCTGAGGGAGAATTTCAGAATTCCATTTATGAAAGAATTTGCCAAAGATTTTCCTTCAAAGAATGGCAACAACATGCACCGGAGATGTCAGGGAGCTGCAGTCGAAACCCCCTGGGGGACCGTGTGACGCAGCCACCACTTGCAGGGGAAGACTGGGCACAAGGGAATGGGAGATGCACACAGCCCTGTCCTCCTGCCCAGGCCTCTCTGGGGAGCTGGATGCAGTCCAAGTTCCCCATGCACGACGTGGCCATTAGCGGCCATTGGCCCCTGTGGTCAAGGAGGCAGGAGAACAGAATTCCAGCCAGGGCTTCGGTGGCTCCTGCGGTCAAGCCCAGCATCCACAGGAGAAGGCCTCATAGCTGCGGGCAGTGCCTGTCCACCACCCCCTGAAGCAAGCAGAAGTCTACTGGATCCTAAACAGCAAGTCACTTGAAAACATAGTTGGTCCTGTGGTTGGTGTTGGGAGTCTCCCTGAGAACTCCCCGGGCCTTTCAGACATGGCGGCGGGCGAATTGCTAGTGGGCAGATAACAAGAACTCCCCAGTCCTTTCAGATAAGGAGCCCCTGACGCAACATGGCGGCAGGCAAGTTGCCAGTGGGCGGATAACAAGTTGTTTTGAAAATTTTCTAATTGGCCCTCCCGTCTTCCGTGATGGTGGACAGCTCATGCCCCCCATGAATCTTATGCAGGGCGGACGTGCGCGCACCGTAGGTGATGACCTGACCTTCACTGTGATTGGCCCCAGGAGCTTCCTGGTTTAAGGTAACGGACTCTCACTTTCTATATAAGCTAACACCAGCTGGCAATAAGGTGCGTCATCTTTGTCACTGCTGTCTGTGTGTGTGCATTTTAATCTCCGACGACAACGACGAACCTTGGCCTTTCAGTTGGGGATCTGGCCAGCATTCAGGGCAAATTCACGAGCGGGAAAGGAATCAACCACGGACAGATCCACCGTCGTCCGGAGCGCAAGGTTCTCCCACGTAGAGCACCAGGAGCACAGTCCACCATCCCACCTCGCCCCCTGCCCACCACAGGAGGTGCGCTACCCAGGCTCCCCACGCTCGGGCAGCCGCTCGCCCCACACCCCAGGCAGAGGCCACTGGTCCTTTTGCACCAACTGACACTTGATCACGGCTCTTTGCTCCTCACTCTTAGATGGTCAGCTCCCTGAGAGCAGGACTGTGTCCATCTGCTCCTCAATTTCAAGGACCACAGTGGGGCCTGACTCGCGGGTACTCAGACGTGTCTGAGAAGGAATCAGGGCCTGATCCACCAGGTAATTACGCCCTGCCTGGGGGCATGTGGCCAGGACTGGAAACAGGAGCCCCGGCGTGACTCCAGTTAGCCATTAATTCAACCATATTAATTACCTTTCCCTGTGGAATACTGCTACACTACAGGATAAGATTTTAAAAGAAAGAAATTTAAAAAGGAAGGAAGAAGAGAGGGAGGCCAATTTGAATTTCTCAAAACCGTAACATCCAAACAGCACATATGTTATCATACCTGCTCACATGTATCTGAGCCTGAGCTGCCACCACACACCCGCTTCTGAACATGCATCTGACCTTGCCCACAGCACAGAAAGCCCCGCAGGGGACAGATAAATGTGGGAACAGTGATTTACTCTGCAAAAGGATTCTACTTTTTAACACAGTGTTAATCTCCAAGTTCCTTTAATATAAAATAAAAGGGAAGCCCCTGAGTGTGTGAATCCCAGTCTGGTTGCTTTGTTTACACCCTGCCCAGAGGTCGGTCTGCACACCAGGCCCAGCCTTGAGCTGGCCTGGAGGGCAGTCTCCACCCTGCGGGACTGCGATCCCCTTGTCTGCTGAGAGCCCAGGGGGCAGGGAAACCCACCCTGGCTACAGGGCCACTGGAAGGCCTACCACCGTCACAGAACCAGCACCCCACTTGCCAAACACCCACACTCGTGTGTTCCCTCCCTCCCGGGTCTGCTCATGCATGCAAGCTCAGAGGCAGGTCTGCTCTGGGACAGGCCTGTGCCACGCATGATGGAGCCCAGCCATACCCAAGGTCACCACAGGGAGGCGGACCACTGAGCAATCTCACACTTGGCAAATCACACAGGGACACGCCTCCATGGAGTTACTGAAAATCACGGTGTTCCAAGAGCAGGCCCAAGGCAGCGCGACCAAGTCCTGGCCAGCAAGTGGCTGACCACAGCCCACAAGGACCCATCCCATGCCACAGGGCACACACGTGGCTATCACCATGTGGAGCAGATGGAAGGTTGCATGAGGTGTGTCCCCTCACCCACCTGTAGCTCCTGCGCCTCATCCTACCCCATCCCCTGTGCTTACCTCATGTCGGGTTAAAGGTCAGCAGATCCGCCTCGTGCATCAGGAGCCCAAGGCTGGAGCATCGCTGGTGGAGTTACAGGTGAGGGCTCCCTGGGGAGTCCACAGCTCAGGGCAAGAGACCCCCTCGTGCCCCTGTGGACACCAGGCCTGGGGAGTGCTCCTCTGCACCTGGAGGATGTTGCTCTCCCCACACTGTTGGCCCCTGGGCTGCCTGGTTCTTGGGAGAACTCAAGCCTCCGGCACAGGGCTTCCGGAACCTGCCCTAGACAGGAAGTGGGGCGAGGCTCTCTGATTCCACAGAGGTGCAGCTCACGGGGACCTTCACCCAGCGGGGCGAGCTGGGAGAGGTCCAGCAAGCGTTCCAGCCGCCACACCTCGCCTTTGTCGTCTGCCAAGTCGGGGCTGATGCTTTAGCCAAGCGCCAGCCTCCGGTTTGCCAAGGGCCAGCACAGACGCCCGCAGACTGGGTGTGACGGGCCCTTGGCCAGCATGCGTGGCCACTGATGATGGGGCTGGCCATAGTATTCCTACTGGCTCACCATGCCCAGGACAGGCCACACCAGACAGGTCCAGAGCAAGTCCCCCTTGGAACTCTGGCCCCCTGGGTCAGCCGCCCTGACCCCTGCCATATTCCTTTGGCACTTGTGTTTCTCCTGAACAAACCATCTTGTTGGCCATTCTCACGATTTCAGCTGCTCATAGAGTACACCTGTGCACAATCCCGCGTCCTTCCTCTGCGGGGAGAGAAGCACCTACGGAGGGCATGACCGGCACCTCGTGTCCACTGCCGCAAGGCCTCAGGCTCTCTGAGCGCAGAGAGGGACCTGCAGCCCTCGGCCAGTGGATCCCTGGAAGGCTCAGCCCTCCTGTGGCCGCAGCAGCGTGCTCTCGGTTTCCATCCTGCATTTCACCTCAAAGTCACGTGTCACCCCGCACAGCATCATAGACGTCCCCAGGAGCACCCGCTCCAAGAGTAAAAGCACTGGATTCTAACGCCCAGAGCTATCTGGTCTTCAGATGATCCCTGACATGAAATTTTATAAACGTGTACTTTATAGCATTTAAATGATCATTTTAAAAAGATTCCAAGATTCACAGAGGGAGGCCTGTAAAAGTTGAGAGAAAGGCCCCTTGAACGCCAGATGGGCCAGCACCCCAGGAGCCCTCTCCCGGAGGACAATGGCTCTCCCGACCCCTACGGCCGTCCAGGTCCTTGCTAACGGAAGAGGTATCCGCACTGGCAGAAGAGCTGGAAGATGTCCCCACAGCACGGTGGCTCCACTGGCCATCAGGCCCTCGAAGACAAAAAGGTCCACGTTTAAAATCTGGTTCACATGTCAGAGAGCAGTAAACGCACACTGCTGTCCAGGGCGCTTCCACAGCGTCTCCTCCTCTCCACCCCCAGGCGCTGGCCTCTCCACCGGGTTACTCATCCGAAAGGAGAGCGCAGTATTTACGGCCTTGAGAAGTTTACCCTCAGTAAAGACACTTCAAAGAGCGCTGGGGGCCGACCCGCCCGCAGACACTCGGGGCCCACTCCGTGACGGACAGGGCCTCTCCAGGTTAATAAACAGAAGCAGAGCCGGGCCCTCCTCTGGGCAGCTATTCTCCTAATGGGCTCACAGCTCACGGGTGGCCCGGCCGGCGCAGCCTGAGTCGGAGGAGCTTCCCGACAACCGGCCTTCTCTTTATTCCTTCCCGAGTCCCCTCATAACATCAGAGGCTCCTTGACGCTTCCGCCTCGGATTCCTCCGTCTTGACCTAATCTTTCTGTGGAGGGCGATTCCCATAAAGATTATTCTGTTCCTCTTTTAATATCAAGTTGCCCAAATGGGTTTGATGAGCATCCTTAATGAAGTGTAGACTGGACCCCATTTGAACGCTGCCTCTCCGGGCCCCTCGGAGCAGGAGGGCAGACCCGTCCCTGCCCCCAGAGAGCAGCCAGGCGAGCCCTCCCCCACCCTCCCCCCACGGCCTCCCCAGAGCGGTGACTGACGAGGCCGCCGAGGGCCTGGGAGGAGGCCAAGCAGAGAGCCCTGGGCACAGAGGCCAAGGTTGCTCGGGCCCATGGAAGCAGCAGCACTAAGCGGTTCACCCCAGAGCCGGCTCCCTTCAGGACACTCACTCAGCGTCCATGATCACCGTATCCCTGAACCCTTGTTAAAGGGGAGGAAACTGGGGCTCAGAGAGCGGGGAGCTTGGCCGGTGCATCCAGCAGGATGAATTCCCACCTGCTTCAGAGCCTCAGGGACGGTGTTCTCTGTGCCTCCGTGAGGGGGGTTGGAGGTGGCACCCCCGGCATCAGTGCCAAGTCTGGTGCCAGTGTTATCTAATGTTCTCCTTTTCTCTAAAAGGACGGGCACCCCAAGTCGCTTAGAAACAGCCGGCTGCCGTTGACACGAGGTCCATAAAATGTCTCGAATGGAGTCTGTAACTGGAAATGCTGTATCAGTTTCCCCGTTGACAATGAACACACAGCAGCAACTATGCAGGTGGGATGCCAAGGAGAACCGGTTTCTGCCAAGCAACGTCATCTTGTGCTTCAAATGTGATTCTGCCTCAGCTGAAGAATGTGGGCGGAAACTGGGAGCCCTCAGTCTAGACGGCCCTGCAGATGGAGACCTGGAGCAGTGGGTGGAGACCCCAGCAGACCCCCCAGGAGACGCATCAGTTAAACCCACAAAGGCACCTTCACTAACAGAAAAGTCCACTCAGGAAGTGAAGGCTGCGCCGGGTCCCTCCTAAAGGCCATTCTGAGTCATTTAGAGACGGACAGCAAAGGGTCAGCTCGCCTTGGTCGACAGGGGCCTCGGCAAGCAGAGGCAAGCAGTCCCCAGTCCACCGCAGCCTCGCTGCCTCTAGGGTGGACTGGTCATCCCTCCCACTCCTCAGAGTCCATGTGGCCCCGGGCAAGGCCCGGCTTCACTCATCATCTGCGTGTCGCAGAGGCCAGTGTGGGAGACGAGTTGGAAGGAGAAACAAACTCGGGGCTCATGATTTCTGGGCACCAGCACCCTCGGGTGCTGGACGGGGGCACTTGAAGACCAGGAGAGGCCTCTGTCCCCAGCTGCCAGGAAGTGCCATAGCGCACCCCAGGACGTCACGCTTGACGCTTTCCTGCCCGTCAGGCCCACCAGTCCTCTCAACAACCCCGTGTGGCCAGCACCTTGCACTGCCCACTTCACACACCAGGAGACTGAGGCACAGGAGGCCACATGGCGGCCAGGGGCCTTTGCCTGGAGGCACAGCAGGACTTGACCCCAGGCTCTGCCAGCCCCACAAACGGCTGTGCTCTTGACTGAAGGGCTGCCCTGCTTCCACGTGTCCAGAACCCGTGCCAACCGCAGCACAGGGTCAGCCTCGCACCGCGGGAGGAGTGTACACTGCCCCTCTGCCTGCCGGACACCCATGTCTCCTGCCCCCGTCGTTCGGTGCTGGCTCCCCTCATGCGTCTGTGTCTTCCACGTTTCCCAAACCTGGGCCCCTGACCAGGGACCTGTCCTCACACCCTCACGCTGAAGAGGCCCCTGCCCTGGACCCCACAAGCTGGCCAGACATGTCACCACCATCTTCCAGAGGGACTCTTCATACTTCCGTCCACCCAGCCTCACCGGGCACCTGCTGTGGAGGGGAGCTGGCCCCTTCCGTGACCCTCAGCACCCATGTGCTCCCAGACCTGCGTGGGGTCAAAGGTCTCCCTGGCTGACCTGAGGTCAGAAGCGAGGGTCCATTCCCAGTGCCCAGGTGCAAGTCATCCACTCAGTTTTTAAAATCAGCTCTGCAAGCAAAGATTCGCCACCTTTGGCCAGTAAAGACCCAAGAGACGGTGTAGGACTTCACCTGCACAAGCACAGCGGGACCCCGCCCGGGGCTCTGAGGGCCCCAGAGGAAAAGCAAGTGGGAACAGAGCATCCTCAGGTCGTCACAGGGCAGCCAGGGCCTAGCCAGGGAAGGTCCTCAAAGGCCACTGTCACACAGAAGGCTGGGTGGCCTCGGCGGTGGCAGTCACTCGGACCCTCACCTGCAAGGTTGATCAACGAGCCGTAACCTGCCTGGAGCAGAGTTCAGTGGAGGGGGTGGACCCTTCCCTCCACAGACGGCCAACTGCTGTCCAGCGAGGCAGGCCCGCCTCACGCCAACCCACGCAGGGTTCCTCCTCGGCCGTGTTTGGAGGAAACACCGCACACAGCCGACCCACAGTTTGAGAAGAAGGCCGACTGTTAACTGAAGCCAAACCCAGCTGAAGACAGGGACCTGCCGGGGGACCTGGAGGGGCCTGGAGAAGCCGGGGCCCGAGCTCCAGACCCTGCAGGAAGGGCCCTCCACTCGTGCTTGCCCAGGTCCTTCTGCGTGTCTGTGTCCCTGAGGTCACAGACCAAATGACACGGAGCCAGGCATGTGAGGGGGTCGGGGTCTCCTGCAGGCCAGTGGTCTGCTGACCCTGCCACGGTGTCCTCCCCTGCTGCAGAGCCACGGCCTGCCTTCTCCCAACCGTCTCCTAAGAAGCCACCCCCGCTGCACCCCTGGGCCACCCCAGCCACCCCAGCCCAGCACGGGAACCTGGCCAGCTTCTTGGTGCCGTCCCACTTTTCTCTCTGTGCTTTCCTTAGTGATTTACTGTTTGACCTACTGACCCCGAGGGGAAGGCAGAGGAGGGAACAGGGGGGCTGGAAGGACCCTGGACCGTCAGGGATCGTTCTCGAGGCGGGTGGCTGATCTCAGGTCAGCCTCAGGCTCAAGCAGACCATTCATCCAGAAAAGTGAGGGGGCTGGACAAGGTGCTCCCTCGGGGCTCTTGGTCCTGGGAAGCCCAAAAGCCAGAGCCGAGGTCTCAGGTGGCCCATCGGTGCACAGAGGACGAGGGTGACCTGCCCAGGACAGGGCTGGGAACTGAGGCCCAAGCCCAGCAGGAGAAAGGAGCAGGTCCTCAGGGGGGCTCCACCACCTGCTCCAAGCCTGGAAGCAGCCGGAAGTCCCGCGGGCACACGTCTGCTCCATCCTGCCTGCCCCAGTCTTCTAAGAAAGGGACAGAAACCCCAGAGTACCCCAAGTATTCATCAGTATCTGGACATAATTCATCTGTCTCCCTGCACAGAGCCATGCGTCCGGGGCTCCCTCCCATTCAGGGGAGGCAGGGGCACCAAGTTTGAGACCTGGCTGGCCACCAGTCATCAGCTCCCGGTGGACATGGGTCCACCACTCCAACAGCAGATGCCCACAGCCCCACCCTGGACCCAGGGGAGCATGGGCCCCTCTGCAGGAGGCACACAGAAGACTCAGCTGCTCCCCATTCAGGATGCCCTGCCAACCACGGCCCTCTGTCCTGAAGGTCACAAGGAAGGTCAAAAGACTCAGTGATGCTCTGAGGAAGCTTCGCGGGATGTGCCGTGCATGGGTGATGCTCAGTGAGTGGCGTGGAGTGGGGAGGTGCTCCTGGCACCTGGGTCCTGTCCGCTCCACACCTGAAGGACGCTGTGCCCAGCCTGCAGGTCTGGGATCCTGCTCCAGGCCACCTGGAGGGTCCTAACCTGCGGTACAGTGGCCAGTCTGGGCATTTCTGTGTGGGTGCCTCAGAGAAGCAGCTCCCCCAGAGCCACAGGTGCCCAGAGAAAGGGCCAGCACCCGTGGGGACAAGGGCAAGGGCAGGAGCACCAGGGGGACCAGGGCCCTGGCAGGAGCCCCTCCTCCATTCCACTGAATCCATCAGTCATGGGGCCTACAGTTGTCCATCATGTGAGATTCGGGGGGTTTGCGTTTCAGTCCTGGTATCTGCTCATCGCCCTCGTCCTGTGCCAGCCCTGACGCCCCTCAGCCTGGGCCAGGTGCGAGCCCACAGCACAGCGCTGGTGCCGTCTGTGGACCGTGGGTACTTGCTTCCTGCTGCTCCAGGCAGGGCTCCACCCAGGACTGTGGCTCCCTCCCAGCGGCACCTCAGGGAGCCACAGCCTGACACCCTAGAGCCTCCGTGGGGCCTGTTTCCTCTTTCAGCCCGGCCTTCTTAATCTTCTCTTTTTCATTGAAACAGGATACAGCCGTCTGAAAACGGCGTTTGTGCCCTTACTCCTCCCCCTGTGTGGCTTTTTCAGCAGGAAGATAATAGCCATCTCCGCCTGAAGACAGAGCGTCAGATACCAGGCACCGTCTGGGGGATCCTCGTGGGTTTCATTTCTAGAAACAGAAAACGTGCTGTGCTCGGGGCCTTGGCTAGGCCAGAGCTAGGCCGGGCTCGGCCTGGTGCCAACCTGTGGCTGCTGACATCCAGCAGCCTGCAGGTCCCATCCCCAGTATGTGACCCCAGCAGTGGAGAAATTAGAAGGGAAGCCCCTGTGCACCAGGAAGCCCAGGTAGAATCCACGCAGCACGAGAACCGTGGAGCCCAGTGGGAAACTCAGGAGGAGGGCCGCGTGCGAGCCAGCGGGCCAGCGGTCCTGACGTGTGACCAGCACCTGGCACAGTCCCCGAGAAGGAGCTAGGCTACCAGCAGCACACTTACTGGGCAAAAGCACTGTCGGGCTTCTTGCCGTGAGTAGGACCTGTGTTCCTGTGGCCCACACAGGGGTGGGGCAGACCTCGCTCCTCACCCAGTGGCTGAGCGGGACGTGGTCCGGGGTGCAAGGCCCGCGGGGCTGTCGGGGTCACCGTGTGTGCCATCAGCCAGGAGACCCAGCTTCCTCCGTGCCCGTGAACTCACAGGTCCTCCCATCGCCACAGAAGGCGGTGGACGTCAGAGGGGCCCACATCTGACGTGGTGGGTGGAGTGGCTTCCTAGCACGTTTCCTCTCAGGCTGCCACATCAAGACATCCCGCTGACCAGGGGACACTGCTGAGAGCCTCGTGGGCTTAGGAGCACAGCCTAGAGCTCCCAACCTGCACCTGAGAGAAGTGGCCACCAGCCTGCGCTGGGCTCCTCAGCACCCTCAGCCCCGGCAGATGGCGGTGTCTGCTCAGGCACCTGGTGCTCTGCTGCCCCTCTGTACAGGAAGGACTGACCCCACTGCCCACAAGTCGGCATTCCCTCCAGCTCCTTCCAGCCAGGTGAGGTGCTCAGAGCACCTTCTCCGTCCGCAGGACAGAGCACTTCTGGAAGGCCAGCACTCATAAATACAGCTATGGCCAGAGAGAATTGAAGAATGCAGGAAAGGTGAACTCCGACAGCCCACATGCTCCAGGACAACCACAGCTTCCCGACTGCAAGTCGTTGCAGTTTGGGTGTGGGGTGTCCCTCTCTACAGGTATTCTGGTCGGGTCATTTAGTCAGAGCAGCAAAATAGCTGATAAGATAAATCTTCACCTACAGTCTCTCCCCACAGCCATCAACGTCGCCAGTGTCATTGTGCCTGGAGTGGTAGCCACCTTCCACTGTGCACAGGAGCAAGAAGCCGGTGCCCCCTCCAGGTCCACTCGGCCACCCAGAGCCCCAGAAGGACCTGCCATGTCCTGATGCTCTCCGCAGAAGACTCCCGGGAGGCGTGAGGACTGTAGGCAGGAGCCCCACAGAGGCCCTGCCGCAGACCTCGAGCCTCCGAGGAGCAGCAGCACAGAGAGGCAATTTGCAGGTCGCCTTTGAAACAGCACATCCTCCAGACATGGTGTAAGCGCTGCTTCTTCCAAACCCTTCTTGGTTCCCACTTGCCTCTGGCATCCTCTGGGTCCAATGGGTGGACAGAGTTCCCAGGGCTCTGGTTTGTAAGAGACCTCTTGGATCCCAGCACTGGGACATCCACCCACTGGACACATGGACCAGCTCACTAGAGGGGGCTGCAGGACCGGCAGGGGTCTGCTTCCTGCCCCTTGCCACCCACCCACCCAGCTCCTGCACCCGTCCTCAGCAGCTGACAATTGAATCTACGGCACAAGGTGCCCACCTCACACCACTCCACCATAATTACGACGCTGCTGCCGACTCCAGCGCTGACAGGCTCCGTCCGGTCTGCCCCTCGATGCCGTGCACTTATTTACAGTCACAGTAGCATCTCAAGACCACCAGTGGCCCCGGTGCCAGGGACCAGTGATGGATAAAGGGTGAAATGCTAGAGGGGCAGATATTAAAAGGGAAAGACGAGGTAATGGGCTGGGATGTGGATTCCTCGGGAACCTTAGGCAGGAGTGATGTCCACTGCCAGGACTGGGGTGGGCACAGGAGCGAATGCAGACTATATTGAGCCTGCAAGGGCATCCGAAGCAGGGGGCCTCACCAGGGTGCTGGCAGAGGTGCCACCATTGCCACCACCAAAGACCCCTGGCGGCCGTGACCCAGAGAAATAGGAGCAACGTCAGAGAGTGAGACCAGAGTGGCTGCGAGTGATCCCTCTCCCTCTTCTGGCTCCTTCTCTCCTGTTCCCCAGTCTGTGCCCCACTGCAGCCAAGGTGCCTGGCACGTCCTCTCCCTGCCGGGGGACTCTCCAGAGCTCTGCCACCAGGAAGACACTGAGAGACATGGCCCAGAATCAACGTCCTGGGGGCACGGCAGACGCTGAAGGTGAAAGTAGAATAAAAGCAGCAGGACACGATTTCCTCCTTTACACCCTCCAACTGCGACCGAGTCCAGAGGGTAAGGAAGCCCTGCTCCTGGTCAGATCTGTGACACGGCCACCCCTGAGAGGCGCCAGGTCAGCGCGAGGCCCAACGCCAGACACCCAAAGGACACATCGCCCGTGGAATCGCGGCCGAGCCTGAACGTTGCTGTCAGCTGTCACTGAACCAGCTGTCATCCCAGCCACGTGTGGTTGGCCTGTGGCCTGGTGAGGAGTAGACTGGGCAGGTCTCCCATGAGGGTGCGTCACTCGCCAGAACTCACGGGGGGGGGGGGGGGACGCCGTCCTCCGAGGAGGACATCGAGTCTGTGGTTGGCGTTTCATCTGCAAAACAGGCAGGTGGCCCCCAGCTCAGCCGTACACCATGGTGGCTCCGCCACAGAGGCCCAGCAGTGCTGAGCCAGAGGGGCCGTCCACATCACATGGCAGTGTCCCACGGGCCGCGGCACAGTTCCATCACCTGAGCTGTGAGGGGGCAGGCTGTCAGGGTTGGACAGGAGGGAGTGCTGAAGGGGAGGAAGGCGTCAGCTGGAGCAGGGTCCACCACGCGGACACCACGGGCAGGAGAGTGCTAAGATGGGGGAGGGGTGCCAAGGTGAGATGGCAACAGGTAGGCACGCTCGCTCCCGGAGCCGGAACCGCAGAGAGGCAAGCCACACACAGGGCCTCCAGGAGCCGCACCTGCTTCCAGATGCCCCCGGCCTTTCTGCATCCTCAGCCTCCCAGGCACAAGGTCACCTTAATCAGAGCCAAACCAAGCACAAGTCAGGGCTGGGTTTGTTTTGAAAGTGCCGCGGGCTTCACGGTCTAGCCTCCTCCTCTGCGCCTCTCGTCTCAGGTCTGGGCAGAACTCTTAGGATCTCTGCATCTCTGAGGAAGTTCCACCACTGCTGCCTTTCCCTGGGACCCTGGTTAGGGTAAAGAGAGGGGAGAAGAGGCTGGGGAAAGAAGCCACCGAGGCTTTGGGCGTAGACTGTGAGGAGGGGGAGCAGGAGCCAGCGTCGCAGGGCCGCGGGTCCAGCCCTGCGCTCAGTCAGTCTGCACCAACACCTGCCAGGCAGTCCAGCCTGGGCCTCCGGCTCCAAGCCCTGCAGCGTTGACAGCCAGGCCCCCAGGCAAAGGCTCAGCACCTCTGTCCAGCAGCAGCCCAAACACCGCCCGCCTGGCGGATGGGCGAGGACCTGGCAATGGGGCGAGCAGGAGGCTCCGGGAGGCAAGTCTGGGCTGTGCTGGCCTCTGTGGGATCCTGATGGGCCTCTGAGCAGCAGCAAGGGTCCTCTGAGCAGTCCGTCAGGGGGCGGGAGTGCTGCCTGCCCTGCAGACGCCTCCCCGCTGCAGTGGCACTGGTGTGGGCCGTCCCCCTGCCCACACTGGGCAGCCCGCACTGCTCCTGGGAGGACAGCCGCATGCTTCTGTGGAGCAAGGGCCAAGCAGGAGGCCTCACTGACCTGCAGGAGCTGCAGCTGGGGCCAGTCCAGCCACAGGTCACCCACCAGCCCAGGGCTGCTGCTTGTCTCCTTGTTGTTTTGTTTGTTTGTTTGTTTGTTTGTTTGTTAATATTATCCAGTTGTTGATAGATCTTTATTTCATTTACTTATTTATTTGGTACTGAGAATCAAACCCAGTGCCTACCACTGAGCTGCAACCCCAGCCCCTCTGCTCATTCTTAGAACAGCTCTTTTTAAATGCATTTGTTCTAATCAGTGATTCATGATAGCAGAATGCCCTTTGGTTCATGGAACACAAACGGAGCACGACTTTTCACTTCTCTGGTGGTCTGTGAAGTAGAGTCGCACCACACGTCAGTCCTACATGTACCTAGGGGAATGATGTCTGTCTCGTTCCACCTTTTTTTTTTAACTTAGTTTTCTAACTATGTAAAACGAATACATGGTTAGAATACATAGTTGTTTTAAAGCACTTCTTTGGAGCCTGAGGTACAGGATGTCACACTCATTGGAAAGGGAAATCGGCGTCCGTCCCACATGCTGGTCAAGCGAGGTGAGGGGTTCCTGGGCCCCCATAGCAGCCAGTTCCCCGCTCCCAAGCACCTGAACCCCACTTGCCTGGGCCAGTCCCAGGACAGACAACCAAACCCACAGAACACACAGCAGCCAAGTGAGAGGGGCCCATGAGGAAGGGCGCCGTGGAGCTTAGGAGCTGGACTCCCTTAGAGGAGGGAAGGCCCAGTGAGGACCCGCAAGGGACTCCACAGGTAACAGCTGAGACCCTGCAAGGCCACGTCATTCCGCCCCCTCCCACTTCCTCTGGAAGCCAACCAGCTGCCAGCACTGACCAGCCAGGAAATACAAATGTGCCACCAGAATGGTCCCTGTCCCATCCCGTGAGTGACCCTGGGCAGCCTCAGAGCACTGCTCAGCACCCAGCTCTGAGCCCAGAGAAAAGCCCATCCAGAGGCTCCTGCTGTGCGTGATGGGGAAGCACAGTCCACCTCCAGCCTTCTCACCCCCGCCCGTGCCCACACCCCACCTTGGTGTGCTGAGTGTCCATGGGGCAAAGGGCAGGACGCAGGCCTGGCAGTGCCCACTGAGATGCTGTGACAGCCACTACTGCAAGCATCGCAGTCATTCCTGTTGCTTCTATACCACATCCTTGGGCACTGGAATTCCACCTGCCACTGGGAGAACCTGCAAAGCCGCGGTGGGCAAATGTCTCTGCAGGTGGCGTGAAGATGCCCCGAGCCTGGCAACCCTTCAGATGACAGCACTGAGTTAGAGCTGAGCTCTGCTCACATGGTCACCTTGCAGACGTCCACAGGAGTGGATGGAGAGCTGGGGAGCCCAGCCCCTGGGGACCCCAGCAGGACGGCATGACCTCAGCCAAATGCACCCCAGCTCTCCTCTCACTGAGCTGCACGTCCTGCTCATCTGCATCAGTGCCCCTGGGACCACAAGGGCCAGAGGCTGGCCACCTTGGGCTTCACCGAGAAGCCCGGCTGAACGGCTGGGACGGGAGATGCTGGAAAGTGCTGCCTGTGGGGGCACATCCCCCACCCCGTCCTCAGCTCACTGCAGGGCTGGGCTGGTTCTCACGCAGGCCCACATGTGTCCTGCCCCTGGACCACGCACCGGCGAGACCTGTGTGCAAGTGTCCTTGTGGTCAGAAAGCACCAGGGTCAGCAGGGGTCCTCAGGGAGGTGCCCTTGCCTGTCTTATGTGGGTGCTCTCCTCTTCCTTACACTTCGCTGAGACGTGATCCTAGACCAAGAGCTGGGCTCCGCAGGCACCACTTGGTGTTTTGTCGGCACATTCTCAGCTGCACGGCCATCCCCACATCCTAAGGTCTGGATGCTTTTGTCACCCCACAGGGAAGCCTGCGCCCGTCGCCATCAGCCCTGCCTCCCGGAAACCACTGCTTTGCAGGTCCTGATGGCACCTTCAGGCTCTGGGCACCCACACAGGTCTTCTGTGCTGGCGGCTGCCCTGGGCCTGGGGTTAAGGCCCCTCTCGCAGCACCCACCAGGGCTTGGCCCCTGCTGCCCCACTGTGCAGCTGCCCCTCGTGTCCAGCGGATGGACATCTGGCAGAGCACAAGCAGACTTGCTGAGTCTCTTATTGACACCGTCCTGGTTTCTCCTGGGCCCATACCTAAAAGTAGGACCGCAGGGTCACCACCCACCCTGTGCCCAGCGTGGTGAGGAACACGTGTTGACTCTTATATCCACTGCCCTTCAGGACTTCTGAGAAATCTCCCCCCCTTCCCTCCCTCCCTCTCATTATCTGGGGGAGCAAAGCAACCACCTGCAACTTTTATCTAGTTTGCACATTAAAAAGCTCCAGCAACACAAGCCCTGCCCTGCACAGAGCTCCCCAGAGGAAAGGAGCACAGTCTCAATTAACCCGGTTAACACCAGCGGGGCTACAATGGCCGGGACGACGGGTGTTGTGTTACTCTTAATCCACCGAGGGTCCCAAGAATGGGCCCCGGTCTGCAATGACCTAAGAGGCACTTGTCCCAGAGCCTGACTTGAAGGTCTCAATGACATGAAGGGCTTTCTTCCCAGCGCTTTGTCCGTCCTTTGTGCATAATCTGTTCCTAACAAGGTACCTGCTTTCGCTGATTCTTTTCTTCTGCAACAAGCAACGGAAAGTATTGATGTTTTACAATTCTTGTTTGCAGGCCAAGAAGAAAAATTATTTTTCAACAAGCGGCAGAATAAAAGGAAAGCGGTAGCTCCACCCCCCCCTCACAATTTCTAAAAACTAGTGGCTTAAGTCTGAGAACACAGTGATTTTTAAATATGTCTTTTCACGCACCTCTTTGCAAAAACGGCTGCCCTGTTTGTAGAGAAAAGGCTGAGATTCTGCAGTCCTTGCCAAAGCCCCGTGCAGTGTGGTGGGCCAAGTGTGCAGGTCCCAGGCCATGGCTGCCACAGAGGGGAGTGGCTGCTTAGCCACCAAGCTGCAGATTCTGTGGCCACCTCAGGCGTAACTGAATGAATTACTGTGCAAATAAGAGGGCCACCAGAGAGGAAGGGCACAATCACACACTTAAGCCATTACCAGCCACCCTGCTCCTGCCGCCTGCCCATCAGGCAGTTTCCCAAACCCACTGGTGCCCCACAGAGACCTGGAGACAGGGCCTGAGGAGCTGCAGCTCTGTGTCACACTGGGTGGCCCCAGGGCACCTCGCAATCGGCACTGGTCTCAGCCAAATGATCTCCAGCCTCCCACCCACGGCTCTGCTCTCAGAAGATCCAGGATGCCAAAGGAGCCATCCTGCAGCATCCCCTCCCCACAGTCTGCAGAACACAACACAAACCAGGTGCCGTGGCACACACCTGTGGTCCCAGCAACCTGGAGGCTGAGTCTCACAAGCTCAAGGCCAGCCTCTGCAGCTTAGCAATAAAACTCAGAAAAAAAGTAAAAGGGCAGGAGTGCGGCTCAGAGGTGGGGTCCCTGAGCTCAATCCCCAGCGCTGCATACATCCAAGATTACCAAGGCCCCACATCACCATCAGGAGCTTGAGGGCTGTGGCTTAAGGTGCGCACAGGCTTTGCCCACACGGCTAAGCAGAAATGCGGTCCTGCCACCGCAGCCCAAGCACAAGACCAGGCCTGGGGGACTGGGGGCCAGGCTGACGCTGGGTGGTGGGAAAGGGGCCTCACAGGAGGGAGCAGCCCCAAGGCAGCCACCGAGAGCCCATGCAGGTTGGAGAGGCTGGAGGCCCTACCCAGGTGGAGGCAGAGTGGGAATGAGCTGAGCCCCGCCAGCCCTCAGACACCAGGCACCACACCTCCCAATGGGCTCCTCATTCTGCTGACATGTAGGGTCTTTCTTCTCCAAAATATAAGTGTGTCTTTTCTGACACTAAAAATGACACATTTGTTATGAAAGCCATTCAAATGAGAATGTGGCAAGCTGGGGTCCCCACCATCCCTCCAAATTTGTTTCCCCCAGGCCCCGCCCCTGCTCCAAAGCCAGGACCACTGCCGTTTGGTTCACATCTGCCCAAAGTGTTGAGCACGTGAATGTGTCTAGCCATGGTGACATCGTGCCACACTCTGCTCGACAGTCCCTTGAACATAAGCAGCCAGGGCTACCATCACCCTGAGGCCATCAGAGGCCCCACGGATGGAAAGGACCTAGAGGTCCGCTTTCAGAGCTGGGCCGTGGACATCTGGGCTTGCCCTTGGGGAGCAGGGGTGGCAGTTCCACCATCTGTGAACTTTTGAGAACAAGGCCCTGGAGGCTTGTGTCACAGGTCCAGTGACCTGGACAGCCGTCCACCTGGGCAACAGCCAGGCCTTCCACTGTGGGTTTCTGCCATCACTGGAACCACAGATCACAGAAGTGGACCGACACATGGTCGTGGAGCTGCGAGCCCAGACAGGGCCTCGGGCACCGTCCCCTCAGGCGGCAGGACACAGGGAGCCACTGCCTCCAATAGGCTGGTCGCCGCTCCGTCCCCACGCTGCGACCTTGCAGGCCAGAGCCAGCTACCTCCCACACACCAGACCACAGCGTGGACACCACAGCGTGGACACCACAGCATGCAGGAGACTCACTGAGAAATGGCCAGAGCTGGAGGAGCCGCGAGGCAGTGTGGAAGGGGACCCTGAGGTTGAGCAGGGACCTTGCTTCTCGCCCGAGCCTTTGGTCAGTCTGGAAATCGCTGGACTCCCAGACACAGCTGGCAGCTATCAGTGGCAGAGGTCAGTGCTGACGCACCTGAGTGCAGGCCCCACGCATTCCAAACCCTCAGCCTCTAAGTACCTTCGTGTGGTGACCTGCACCGTGAGCGGTCTGACTCGAGCACTGCTCCTCTTGTCACCATGGCCGTGTGGCCCCGGGCTCAGCAGTAGGTCAGCACTCCAGGAGCTTGTCCTGAGAATGACCGTGTCTGACCCCTGAAGCCCAGCTGCAGCTTGTCGGCGAGCCCTCCAGGCGCTCTGCATTCCCCTCGATGGCTAGGCGCACGGAACACCGTTTCAGAACCCGAAGCCCAGCCCTGACCACCACCGCCTGTGCTTGGATTTCGCGCCCTGGTTTCTACGACCTCCGTTTCTTCGGCTGTAAAGTGGGGATGTCTAGACAGGTGTGTCCACAGCACACAGGTGGCATCTACTGGTGTTTTGGTTCACAGTGTGCAAAGGGTAAACCAAAGTCGCCACACACCTGGGCTGCCCGGGTCTGTGGCGCGGTCCGGACTCCTCAGGGCTACCTCACAATTGGCCATATTTACACACTCACCCTCCTTCCGGAGAAAGGAAGGGCCCCCTTGTCTCATTGAACATTGACTGTGGCTTAGAGAGCTTTGAAAATGCACAAATATTTTGCAATTCATGTACTTGTGGACATGTGAGAACAGATACAAAACAGATTTCAAAGTTCTCTGCTAAAGGAAATTTCCTTTACTGCACTGAAAACCCTCGTGTGGGACCAAGATGTCTCTGCCCCACGTGTGTCTGTCACTCTGCAGCCTGGGGCTTATCTGGAAGTCTCACAGAATGGAATCCCGTCGTTTTCCTTTATGACGGATTATAGATAAACAGCACAATGTGGGTCATTGTCAAGAAAAATCACATGCTTATGAAAACTCTGAACTGTCACGAGCAGGACGTTCAACACAGAGTTTGTGCGTTCATCTCCAGCGGGGACCCGCAGACCTTTTCTGAAACCGGCCAGACGGGAATTACTCAACTTGGACCACAGTGCCCCCCCCCCCCCGGGGATGTGGAACTTAGGCACATGTGGCTGCGCACCCCCAAGCTGCAGTAGGCACTAAGATCAGAACGTCCCATCATTTCCACGGGTCAAGAAAGGCCAGTCCTCTTTTGATTTTTTCCAACCATTAAAAAATGCAAGACCATTTTGGCTTGCAGATTACCCAAACAAACCACTGCATCCTGCCAACCACCTGCCATATTTACATATATTTACATATATGATGTGTAGTTGGACTGTACGTGGCATTCCTCTTTCATGTCTGCATGAAAGAGGAATGTCACATACAGCCCCATGAGTGTGAGTTCACGTCTGTGTGAGTTCACGTCCCATAAGTGTGAGTTCATGCCTGTCTGTGAAAAAGCATGCGTTAAAAATGAATTTCTTGAAGTTGGAAGTTTGAAATGTCTCAGGATGAACATGTAAGCAGTTCACCATCCAGAGTAGGACACCCCTCGTTCTGGGAAACTGAGCCTGGATCTGTGGCTGTGCATCTGGAGAGTTGTGCAGTAGGTGGACAGAGAGGTTTGGTCGTCGGCTGCCTGACAGGGGTGCAGCTAGCCAGGGGCTCTGGGATTCAGGTGCCTGCAGCCTGGGAGAGGACCCAGGGCAGCACAGGGCCATCCCAGGACGGGGAGGACAGGAGTACCTCCACTGGCCTCTGAGGCTCCCTGTGTCCCCTAGAGCAGCATCACACTTAAGCTGCCACCATACACCTGTGCCTGAGCCCCTGCCCTCAGCCACTCTGTACCTGAAAGTCACCGTCACCCTGTCCTCCCGGAACCACAGGGCAGTGGGGTGCCCACCCTCCACAGCAGCCTCTGAAGCCACTACAGGCCCACACAGCCCTGGACCGGCACCCAGTCACTGGCCTGCGCAGAGTGGCCTGAGTGGCCTGTCTGCAGGTCCCCGAGGGTTGGCTGCGTGGTGGGTGCCACCAGGCTCCAAGTTGGCTAGCAGCTGATCCCTCTTGTTCCCTGCTCCACCTCCACCTCCACCTTTGGGAGCCTTTCAGACGGGATCAGTTGCAACTGGAAGACCCTGGGAATGCGCCCCTGAACCCGGACAGCAAAGCTAGCGACCAGACACACGGGAAGGACTGGCCTGGGTTCGCTGTGTGGAGCAGAGCTCAATTTTATGAATAGATTTCAAAAGCAATAAGCACTATTCAATATATATGTTTGTGTATGTATGTTCGTGACTGTGAGTTCACACCTATCTGTAAGTGTGAGTTCATGCCTGTCTGTGACAGTTCACATCTCCCTGTATGAGTTCATGCCTGTCTGTGAGAGTTCTCATTACCCATAAGTGTGAGTTCACGCCTATCTGTGTGAGTTCACATCTCCCATGAGTGTGAGTTCATGCCTGTGAGAGTGAGCTGCATCTCCCATGAGTGTGAGTCCACACCTGTCTGTGAGAGTGAGTTCTCATCTCCCGTGATTGTGAGTCCACGCCTGTCTGTGAGAGTGAGTTCACATCTCCAGTGAGTGTGAGTTCATGCCCATCTGAGAGTGAGTTCGCATCTCCCGTGAGTGTGAGTTCATGTCCATCTGAGAGTGAGTTCTCATCTCCCGTGAGTGTGAGTCCACGCCTGTCTGTGAGAGTGAGTTCGCATCTCCCGTGAGTGTGAGTTCATGTCCATCTGAGAGTGAGTTCTCATCTCCCGTGAGTGTGAGTCCACGCCTGTCTGTGAGAGTGAGTTCGCATCTCCAGTGAGTGTGAGTCCACGCCTGTCTGTGAGAGTGAGTTCTCATCCCCGTGAGTGTGCATTCGTGTCCATTTGTTGGCATAAGTTCATTTCTCTGTGTGAACTGACATTTCCCTTGTGGGTTTTGTATCATGAGTGTGGGCTGATGTCTCCCTGTGACCATCATCTGTGTGAGTTAATGCCTCCCTTTGAGTGTAAGTCAGTGTCTCCCTGTGAGTGTGCGCTTGGGTCAAGCCAACCTGTGAGTGTGTCTCTACATCTGGGTGAGTGTGCACTCACGTCTGTCTTGAGTGTGTTCACATGTGGTCTGCACGGTGCCTGCTGGGGAGTAAGGTGGTGTCTGTGAGTGCCACGTGTCCCTCCATGTGCATGGGCTTTTCCTCTCTGAATTTCACTCTGCCCTGCTGCACTCATCCTGTCTTCGTGTGTCGGGCGAGGTTGCTGAAGGCACAGTGTGGTGGAGCGGAGGAGGCCAGCACAGACCATGGCAGTGTGTCGGGCCCCTCTGTTGGAAAGAAGGACAAAATGGGATGTGGGTGGTAGGGTGCGCTGGTGGGTCCACCCTGCTCCTGCTGGGCCAGGCAGCCACTGCTCACCTCAGCTCAGGCTTCCAGGGCAGGGTAGAGCTTCTGGCCACCAGCTCACCATCTCAGGGCTTCTGGGGCAGGATGAGCTACTAGCCACCAGCTCACCACCTCAGGATTCTCACAGGCTGCACAGGTGGCGCTTTTCTCCCAGCGGCAGTCTCCCAGAGGCATGGGAGCTGCTGGCTTGCAGAAAGGCTCTGCGGGGCAGAACACAAGGCCGAAACTCGGAGCAGCCCACTCTCACCTCTCCCTGCCGTACTCGTCTCAGCCGGGCACCCCGAGCATCGAGCCTTAATGCAGCACTCAGACGTCTTCTGCAGGTAAGGAAAGAGAAAGACCTCTGCTCCATCCCTGGGCCCAGTGGCTGCAACGTCTGGTCCCAGGGCTGCCTGGCAGGCATCCCTAACTCCTGGGGAGCCGGAGCCCTCTCCCAGGATGGCACGTCTCCTGAAACCCCCCTGTGCAGCCCGTGCCCCCGCCGGAGGTGCTCACCTAGCAGCCCGGCCCCTGGGCCTGACCCCACCATGGCCTGACTCACTCTCCCCTTCGTTCCTTGGTTTCCTCCTCTGAAAGGTGGCTTAGCAATGAGACTGTTCACTAGAGGGGCAAATTCATGTGCTGGACCGTGCAGCATTTGTACAGCACCGAAAGAACTAGAAAAAATGGTAGCAGTTTTCAATAGCCACATGCTTTGACAAAATTCCCCGTTATGGAAAACGTAGAAAACAAAGAAAACCTCTAAGGTGGGACACAACTCACTCAAGTGGAGCTGGCAACATCCTGATGCGTAGACGCTGGTCACCCTCTGAACAAAGGCCTGAAGTCGCTTCCTCCTTGTGACCATCAATAGCACATGGACCCCGCCAGAGCCTCCTAAGCACTGTCCCAGCACCTGCCAGAACAGAAGTCCCCTCCTCCTGCCTCCCCTTCCTCCTCCTCCCCCTCCTCTCCTCTCTCCCCCTCCCCCAGCCCTCCCTCTCCCCCTCCAGCCCTCCTCCCCTTCTGCCTTCCCCTCCCCTTCCTTCCTCCCCCCTCCCAGCCCTCCTTCTCTTCCACTTCCTCCCTTTTCCTTCCCCTCACCCCTTCTTCCTCCTCCTCCTCTTCCTCCTCCTCTCCCTCCTCCCCTTCCTCTCCCCCTCCTCCCCCTCTCTTTCCCCTCCCCTCCCCTCCTTTCCCCTCCCCCCACTGTTCTGGTTTCCGTAGTAACCATCTCATTCGGCTCGGCTCGGGTGGTGCTCTGGTTGCTGCCCTGATGATCATTGACGGGGCACAACTTCTGTGGGTTTATGGGCTATTTATAAATCTTCTTTCATAAAGGTCTGTTCAAGTCCTTTGCCTGGATTTGATCAGGCTTTTCAAGTTTCCCTTGTTGAATTTCAGGAGTCTCTATATAGTGTGCGCTCTGTAGAGTCGCACAGCCCTTACCAGGTCCATAGTTTGCAAATACCTCCCCCAAGGCCCAACATCAGTCTTCGGCATGGGAAACCTGGTCCCCCAGCACGTTGTTGGGTGGACACCCCTCCCCAAGCCAGAATGGACTTGACACCTTTGTTGAAAATCCCTGGGGCTTTCTGTCCTAGTCTCTGGTCTGTGTGGCTGTCTGTATGCTCATACTACGCCACTTCATTCCTATCTGGAGACCAGGAGTGTGAGTCCTCCAACGTGACTCTTTTTCAGGATGGTTTTGTCTGTTCAGGATTCCTAAGATTCCATATGAAATTCAAGGTGGATTTTTCATTTCTGAAGAAAACATCCTTGGAATTTTAACAGGATTGCATTGAATCTGTGAATCACTTTAGTTTTGATATTTTAACAGCATTGCCTTCTAATCTATTAACATGAATGAATGTCTTTCTATTATTTAAGTCTTCTATAATTTTTTTCAGCAACAGTTTATAATTTTCATTGTACAAGTCTTTTACTTCTTTGCTTAAGTTAATTCCTGAGTATTTTATTCTTTTGGATGTTAGAGTAAGTGAAATGGCTTTCTTAATTCCTCTTCACATTGCTCATTGTGAGGGTATAGAAATGAAAATGATTTTTGTGCACTGAACTTGTGTCCTGCTACTTTGTAGAATTATTGGTTAGTTCTAACATTTTTTGTGGAATCCTTGAGGTCTTCTATATATAAGATCATATCATCCATGAACAAAGTAATCTTGTTTCTTTTTTCAAATTCGGAAGTCCTTTATTTTTCTTCTTGCCTAGGCAGGGTGGCCAGGACCCTCCGAGTGAGCAGAGTCACCCAGACCACACTGAGCAGCAGCAGAGTGGGGAAGTGTCCTCGCGGGTCCCTGACCTCAGACGGAGTCTCGTGTTGGGTTGATGGGTTCTCAATACATGAGTCTCACTGTGTTGAGGAATTTCTCACAGACACCAGCTTGTGGAGTGTTTTTATCATGGAAGTGTGCAGGTTTCTTCCAAATGCTTTTGCCACGTTGATTGAGATGACTATTTGTGTTGTTTCCTTCTTTCTGTTAATGCGCTGTATTATCTTGATTGGTTTTCATATGTTAAAACTTCCTTCCATTCCAGAAATAAACCCTTTTACACTGAATTTGATTTGTAATGTTTTGTTAAAGGTTTTTGCACTAATGTTCATAAGGGACATTGGTCTGGGATATTGGGGATACCACTTGTTGGTTTTTTGTTTTTTTCTTACAGTATCTCTGACTGGGTTTGACATCAGAACAATATCGGCCTCATAGAATTTGAGTTAAGAAGTGCTACCTGTTACCTCCTCTTCAATATATTTTTTTAATATTTATTTTTTAGGTATAGGTGGACACATATCTTTATTTTACTTTTAGGTGGTGCTGAGGATCGAACCCAGTGCCTCATGCGTGCTAGGTGAGTGCTCTACCTCTGAGCCACAATCCCAGCTCCTTTTTTTGTTTAATTATTTTTAGTTCCTTCGATTTCAAAGTTAGCTTGTGGATTTGAGTTCTTTTCTCTTTTTAATGGAAGAGTTTATAGCTATAAATTTACCTCTTAGCACTACTTTTCTGCATCAGTGAGTTTTTTGTTTTTTTTAAGAGAGAGTGAGAGAGAGATAGAGAGGGAGAGAGAGAGAGAATTTTAATATTTATTTATTTTTTTTAGTTCTCAGCGGACACAACATCTTTGTTTGTATGTGGTGCTGAGGATCGAACCCGGGCCGCACACATGCCAGGCGAGCGCGCTACCGCTTGAGCCACATCCCTAGCCTGCATCAGTGAGTTTTGGTATCGTGTTTTCACTCTCACTCCCCTCGGTATATTCTAATGTTTCTTGAGATCCCCTCTTGAATGCTCTAGATGCTAAGCGTGCATTGTTTAATTCCATAGTTTGTGGATCTTCCCATTTTCCTTCCTTGTGGATCTTCCCTTTTCTTCTTTCCAGAGAGATATGAAAATCTGTTCCTGATTTCTAACTTCATCATGTTGTGGTCAGAAAAGATACTTTGTATAATATCCATCTCTTTAAAACCTACTGAGCCTAAATTTCTACATATTCCTGAGAGGTTTTTATCCCTTATTTTTCCGCATTACCATCTTCTTTTGCATTTAGCTGGTTTCTATAGTGAAGCATTCCAATTCCCGTGACCCGGGAGTGCACTTGACTCACTCTAGGGTGGGGCTTCTGCTCTTGGCTTCCTGGGCTGGGCTTGCGGGAGGGGGCTTTGGTCACTGCATTTTCTCTATGGCCCACAATGCACCGTTTCCTATATGCTCCAAGGGCCTGTGAGAACAGGTCTCTTCTCCTCAGGGCCAGGGCCGGGGACTTCACACAGACCGTTTCACGGACATGGCATTGGAGGCAGCATATTACATACCAGAACTTAGGAGAGAAGGCCGAAGCTGAGCTGAAAGTCAAATTCATAGCTGTAAAAACAGCCCTGAGGAAAGGAAGAGAGGGAGATAGAAGGACCACCGAGGAAGGAGGGAGATCCCCTGGCACTGGCAATGCATGAACTTTTAAAACAGAATTTGCATTCGATAGGTTAACTCTCATGCTGGATTTTTTTTAAATAGTAGAGAAAAAGAAAGCTATTGGGCATTTGGGGGACTACAAGGAATCTGACCACCACAAATCAGAATCTCACAAATACGAAGGAAAGGCACAAATCCTCCTCACTTTGAAGGTAGATTGGAAATTTGTAAGTAAAATGTTAGCACACTCAACAGGAGGTGGGAGAATGATCCCCCCAAACAAGAGGGCCCTGTCCACAACACCCTGTCCACAACACCCTGTCCACAACACCCTGTCCAGCAACACCCTGTCCAGCAACACCCTGTCCGCAACACCCTGTCCAGCAACACCCTGTCCAGCAACACCCTGTCCGCAACACCCTGTCCACAACACCCTGTCCGCAACACCCTGTCCAGCAACACCCTGTCCACAACACCCTGTCCAGCAACACCCTGTCCACAACACCCTGTCCAGCAACACCCTGTCCACAACACCCTGTCCGCAACACCCTGTCCACAACACCCTGTCCAGCAACAAGGCTGACTGAGATGGACCCAGAAAAAGACGGGTGTGAAGCAGCCTCAGGACTGCTGGAGTGGGTCCCGCTCACAGCGCCTCTCCTGGTGCCCCAGGCTCTTGGGAGCAGTGAGGCTGGCATGGTGTCCCCTGGGGGAACAACTGGGGCGGACGTTCTGTTACTGGGGAAATCTAACAGAAGCTATGGACAGATAACCACCGGAGAAGACCTCACAAGCAGAAAATGACTTGCCGGCGTGTCCCCGAAGCTCAGGTGTGAAGCAATCGGAAGCTCAGAGGTGCAGTGTCTGGTCCTGAAGCCTGAACACGGCCAGGGAGTCAGTCCCCTGGGTGGTGACTGCAGGCAGGTGGGGGCGGGAGGAGCCGGTGCCTGGGGGTGTGCCTGGGGGTTTGAAGTTCTTCCCTGGTGGGCAGGCTCTCCCAGCTTCCCCGCCTCCTTCCCCTGGGCTTTCCTCTGCCACACCTCTGCCACCACCCTGGGCCCAGAGCAGTGCAGCCTGCGGTCTAGAGACTGAGACCTCTGAAACCCTGAGCCCCACATACTTCCCTCCTCTGAAGCTGCTCTTGTCATCTTCTGGTCACAGAGGTGACGGGCTGACTAAGAGAAGGATCCACTGATCACATTTCTAAAGAAGGAATTATGAAGAATGAGCCCGACCCTTCCTGCATGAGACCCCTGGGAAGGGCTCTCCCACGAGACAGCCCCTGGGCAGCAGCTGAGCCCCCCACCCACAGATCACATGGCCCTTCGGACTGTGTACTGGATCCAGGACCCTGCCTAAAAATACGGACGAAGACGTTCTCTGTCACAAGGTTTTGACCCGTGGCTACGACAGGCCAGCACTGGTGTCCTCTGCTCTGCCTCCTGAATCACCTCCTAGAGCCCAGGTCCCGCAGGCATCGCTGCCCCCAGCTCAGCTCCCTGCTCCCTCCGCAAAGGTGACCAGTCGAGCAGCGCCCAGTTTCCGAGATGGACTTTGACGAATTCTTCCAGCTGGCTGACCTCCAGTGCCCACCACCGAGAGACCTGTATGGCCTTCTCAGCCTCCAGGGTGCTTCTGCCCAGGGGCTCCGTCCAGGAACTCACCCGAGCACTGGGCAGAAGGGCAGAGCCGTGGCCAGAGAGCGAGCCAGAGTTTTAAATCACAATTGAGTGTTTCACATGAAACAAAATCCTGTTGCAATGTTAAGTGAAAGACGTGAAACGACAGTGCCCTGTGGTTTCAGCCGCAGGAGACACAGGAAGCAACTGCAAGGCAACCACACGTTTGGTGGCAGTCACTGATGGCTCCCTTTCCCTCCAGCACCTCCCAGAGCTTTCAAGTCCTCACGAGGAAGATGATAAAGGAGGAGGGGGTCTGTCTCCGCTGGGCTGTGCACGGTGGCTGGGACCCTGGGGCTGGGGGTGCGGCAGTGAGGAGACAGCCCTGAACTCCACCCAGGGCAAGGGTGGCCAGGGAGCTGGGTGTCGGCCAGCGCCAGGAGGGGAGCGCACGTCCACTGGCCTCTCCACGTGCAGTGGTGGTTGTCAAAAGCCCCTCCAGTTCACCCGAGGCCCCTCTTGACCCTGTCCTCCTGACGGGCCCTGTGCCTCCCGGGGCTCTCCCCCCGCCCCCCGTGAGACAGGGAAGGACGCTGCGATGTGCAGAGGCCCCTCACCTCTGTCCGCACAGGACACAGGGAGAGACAGGCCAGGTGCAGGACACTCAGGGAAGAGCAGAGGGCCCTGTGGCGCATGGAGGTTGGGCAAGGACAAATTGGGCACCAGGCTTCAGTGAGCACGAGGCCGCGTGAGCTGGTGGGGACTCACCCTACACCTCACGTGGCCGTGCACCAGCTCCTCCCTTGGGCCGGTGGACACTGAATGAGGACATGCTGGAGAGCCACAGCTTCCTGGGCCTTCATTTCTGCTTTTGGGCTTGGGAACAGCTTGTGCCATCTCTACCAGGTACCCACGCTCCTGACAAAGCCTGCCAGGGCAGACGGGACCACAGGAAACCACCTCGCCTACCGAGCAGTCCACACCTACCCTTGCAGCCCAGGTAGCACGTGGCCCCCCCACTGACCTCCGACAACTGGGCCCCTGATGCAGGAACCTAGTCTCTGGAGCTCTCCAGGAGCCTGCACAGCCTCAGCCCTCCTCACTGGCCCTGAGTGTGCCTTCTCCAACTCCTGCCAGAGGGGCCGACCCCCGCCCAGCCGCCCCCGGAAACACCCGCTGTTTGGAACAGGGTGGTAAACAGGCAGAACTTACCTAGGGAGCCATGCACTATTGTCTTTGTCCCAGTCTAGGCCACCTGAGAGGGCCAGAGGCTGGACTGGCAGTTCATCAGTGGAGCCTTTAAGGACAGCCTGCTGTGCGCCATCCTCCACTGGTATTGGGCATGCAAAGGAGGGAAGACTGGGCACCCCTCCGGGGGCCAAGGGCATGGATGGGGCCACTGCTGAGCAGGAACTTGCACAGTGATGATGTGGTGCGAGGGCAGCCGGGAGCTGGGACCGGCTGGTGTGACATCTGTGCAGTGAGAACAGTAGCTTTTCTTGCTCTTACTTGACGCTCACTATTGCCCACACTCGTGGCACGCAGTGTGATCTATCGGTACATGTGTGCAATGTCGCTTCAGGGTAATTGGCATGTCCACACCTGAGCCACCCACCGCTCTGCTGTGCTGGACACCTGCAGAATCCCCTCTGCCGGCTCTCTTGAAATCCATAATCAGTTATCGCCAACCCTACAATCAACCTTAAGAGTGGAGTTTACAGATGGCTTCACAGAGAATTCACCTTCTTCAGACACTGGAGCGAAAAGCTCTCTAGAAACCTTGGTGAGGGTTTTGCCTGGCTTTCCAAAGTGTGGGCCATGGCACTAGGGCCAGGCAGAGGTCTTGATCAGGCCCACCTGGGGGACGGCGAAGGGGGACTCCGGGGTCTTCAGGCGGAATTAGGTTAGTGAGTGCCAGCACGGCGCTTGGTCTCTGCGAACGTATCGTCTCCTAACGGGAGCTGGGGGTACATTTAATAGCTCAGGCTTCTTCCATCCCACATCTGAAAGATTTCTAGAGATGATTAATGAAAATAAGTACGGAATGGCCCGTTACAGAGAGCAAATTGGAGGGTGTAGACAAATTTAATTCTTCTAATGAGATGTCTCTTTGAGAGTTCTTTTCGTCATGAGGCCCAAGCCTGACCATTAATTAAGTTATTCCACTAAAAGGAAAAACGAAATTACCTACAACTCCTCTTAAAGTACTGCTTTGCAGCCTGGGGTCCCTTGGTTCCTCCTGTAGCTACCGGGAGACCTGTGGTCGACCCTTCATCATCGACCCTGTGTGGTCACTGCCGGGCAGAGCCCTGGGGTAGCCAAAGGACCTCGCTGCTCCCAGCCCCACTTCCAACACGGCCACTGGCTGCCACGCAGACCTTGCCAGGTTCCGCCTCCCACAGGAGCCGTGCTAACAGGGCAGTCCCCACGTGGTGACCTCACCGGAAGGCAGGGGGTACCCGGCCGACACAATCCCGACCCTCGCAGAGCAGCCTGGGAAAACGGCGAGAGCATACAGGCTGGCCGCGATTAGATTACCAACCACCACGAAACTGCCTGGGACTTCAAAGGGCTCCCGCCGGGAAAGCACAGTTATCAGGACTGTGAGAGGCGCGGTTATCGCCCATGTCACCCAGATGCAGAGCAGCGTGGGGCGGCCAACTCCGGTCTGGGGGACAGAAGACAGAAAAACAACATTTTTCTTGGAACAGGAATCATGGGTTTGGGATCAGATACTGACAGTGAGCAGGATGGTGGAGAAGTGAGCAGGCCCCTCCGGCCTGGGCACCCGGCCTCCGTGCAGGGCCAGCCTCGAGCAGGAGACACTGGCTGCCTCTCCTCCCTGAGACAGCTTTGACGCGGGTCAACAGACGGTTAGCAGCATGTCAAAAGAGTGATGCGTGGACGTTCTGGTGGGGAGGAGTTTGGCCTCCACCATTCCCAGAAGGGCTTGGGCCTGTGAGGCTAGGGACAGAGGCCAGGAGCCCACACTTGGAAGCAAGACCTCAGTAACTGACGTCACCTCCTAACCAGACTGTACAGACTTGTTTCTTTTTTCTTTTTCTTCTCATTCTTTTTTTTTTTTTTTTCTTGTTTTGGTATTTTTCCAGTGGGACTAATGAGACTTCAGCTGACCCACAGTATCTTGGAACTAACCAGAGCACCAGAAAATTGGAAAATTTAATGTAATGTTCATCAATAAAGAAAAAGTCCCCTGGCTAAAAAGATATCAAATAAAAGCCACTGAACTCCCCAGTGGTCACAAGACGGGTTAATGTGCAACTCCGGCTAGTGCTGTGCTGCAGAGCACGGTGCTCAGCAGCCGCCCACAAAGGCCTTCCTAGCCCTGGCCGCAGGCACCCTGGAGAGGGACCGTCCAGCTCGGGCAAGCGCCAGCCTGGGTGAGGACCCAGCCGTTGGCAAGCGCTATTTGTCTTTGCGAGAGCAGAGGGCGCGGGCACCGCCTTCCTGCTTCCTCCAGGGCGCAGCCAGCTTCTGCGCGGCCAGCCTCGCCTCCCCAGGCACCCTGACCGCACGTCCAGACACGCTGCCACACACCTTGACTCCGTCACACCCCTCCAGACTCTCCATTGTGCATTCTGCCAGGGGAGCTTGGATACATGAAAGACACGGAGTTCATTTTCCTTTCTCAGTTTATTGTGAGGGCCCAGGGCAGGGTTCCTTCATTAATGTAAAAATAACATCTGATTATTGCCAGAAAAGAAAGACGTAAAACAAACCCAGAAAGGGTAGACCGAGTTCTCTGTAAGACCACCCTTTGTCCCGCAGTGGGGTTCCAGCACTGGCTGACTCTTTGTGACCTGTGTTGTCTCACGTTGTGACGTCCTGTGGTCCTCATTGCACTTCTGTTTCCCAGACTGTCATGGTGCACAGTTCTCCGCGTCCTGCAAATCCACAGACGACCTCCCTCTTGCAGAGGGTTCTGTTCCGATTTCCAACGAGCCGTGCTGCTGCTGTCTCTGCAGTGTAGCTGCTGTGCGGAGCCGGCTCTGCAGGGCACCTTGTGCTGGCTCCGTCCAGCTCCTGGACAGCAGGAGCTGGGCGCTCCAGGAGGACCCGGAGAGCGAGCAGTGCCTGGATGTCCAAGTTCCAACTTGTCCGTGTGTGTTGGTGTTCGTTCGGAGGTGGTCTGAACGTCTCAGATCCCCTCAGCCGCCCAGGATGCACCCAGAGCTACTGATACGCGGCCAAGTCAGGTCATCTGATTTCCTGCTGCAACGGTTAATGGTGGTTGGGGGTTTCCTAGGGGAGACAAAAGCCAAGATGCAGGTGTTCCATAAAACAAAGGAAGAGCCACCAGAGCAGGGTGACCTGGGGCCAAGAAGAAGCCTCCAGGACTCACTGTGGCCGTAGGGGGTTGGCAGACAGCGTTTCAAGGGAGGCTGTCTCACTGTAAAATATCTCCTCCGACTTCAGAAGGGCCAGCCGACCGGAGGAAATAAGTAATAGACATTTGCTGTGGGAAGCTCACTCGATTGCCCTGTGTTACGAGGCCACTATTTACAGAAAGACCTCCCTGGGTGGGTGTCCACATCATAAAAACCACAATTCAATGGCTACTAATTGACAACCTTGTTAGCATTTTAAGGAAAAATTCCAAACAAATAGATTTCCCCTTCCACTTTAAAAATCAGGATGCCCATGGCCTGGGGACCCCACTCTCCTTTCTAAAAGGCAGCACGGACACCCTTCTCCAGCCTGGCACCCCTTTCGCGACCCAAGCCACTTGCACATTCTTTAAAGTTAAAGCCCTGGGCTGGGGATGTGGCTCAGTGGCAGAGCGCTTGCCTAGCATGTGCCAGGCACTGGGCTCCATCCTCAGCACCACATAAAAATAAATAAAATAAAGGTATTTTTTAAAAAATAAATAAAATAAAGGTATTAAAAAAAAAAAAGTAAAAGCCCAGTCCTTCCTTTGTGACCACACTCTGCTACCTGTTAATGAGTGGAATTGCTAGTCCCAACATGCTAACGTAGGATAGCACCAAGCCAATTCTTGATCTTGAATCACGTCATGAAGCACAACGCTGTGGCTTCCCAGAAAGTGTGGAGCTGATCGTTCTTCATTCAGGAGTTAAGCAGAGCATCAGCGTCAGCCGGACTTACCAGGCTCCCGTGCTCGGCCGGGCGCTGCCCTGAGCACACCGAGTCCTTTGTGCATAGGAAGCAGGAAAGGGGACAAGGCCTTCTCATGTGCCAAACGGAAAAAGAGAACAGAAGTGTCCCTGGCCTCCCTGGTCAGGCGCGAGCACCTGGGGACTTGCCACAGTGGCTCAGACACCCGCAGCCGCAGGCAGGACGCGGGCCCCAGCTCCACCCAGGCTGACTCACAGGCCCCTCTCCCCTGGGCTGCTCCCTTCCGGTTCCTCCCTCTGCCCTTCCGCCCCCTCAGGTGTGAAGGCGATCTCCCACCCGCTCCCTGAGCTCCGCAGCAGCGAGTCCCACATCAGCATTTCCTTTGGCTGCACATCTAGGTGCTGTTCAAGGTCCCAGTACCTGGTCCAGGCGAGCGGGAGTTCCCTCAGGAGGGTCTCCATGCCTTGGAGCACCCAGGCCCTCTTGCTGCTCAGCCGCACTCGCTCATCCGAGTTCTGGCTGCGTCTTCTTTCCTCCTGTGTTTGCACTGCCTGTGGGTGCAGCCAGGTTTAGACGTGAGGTGTCCCCCAGAAGCTCACATCCGAGAGGACGACCAGAGGGAAGATGATCAGGCCATGAGAGCTGGACCCAATCAGTGCTTCATCACGTGAATGGGTTCATAGGTGGTGACCATAGGCAGGGGAGGGTGGCTGGAGGAGGTGAGTCCCTAGAGGGTGCCTTGGGGTTTTAGGTTTTGTCCCTAGTGAGCCCAGCGCTCTGCTGGCTGTTCCCATTACTGAGCTTCTTCCCTCTACCACACTCTTCCACTAGCACGTTCTGCTTCACCTTGGTCCCCAAAGAGTGGAGTAGGCCACCCACGGTCAGGGACCTCTGAAACTGTGCCCCAAATAGATGTTTCCGCCTCCAACTTGTTCTTGTCAGGTCTCTGGTCACAGTGACGAAAAAGCTGATTAGAACTGGCGTTCAGAACCATCTGCATGCCAAGTGCTAAGGCAGCGAAAACCAGAACACCTCTGCCTTGGGATCCGCCAGAGTGGAAGGGGAAATGCCCAGCACATCAAAAATCAGAGGTGAATCTAACATAAAGCACCATCAGGGACGGGACGAACCTCTAGGGAAGTGCAGGTACAGTCTGTTCAGGTCCCTGGGTTCCATCCACAGCATGGAAAAAAGAAAACAAAAACAATATTTCAAGCAGTAAATGTTTCAGATGCTTCTTGACTTTACTTCCCCTCACACATTGGTCTGCTATTCTTCAAGTACTTCTCTACCTCCTTTGTTTTAGAAAGGGATGCTACTAAGAGATTTGTTCCTTTCCAGGGAAGCAGGATTCTACGTCAATATTTGTGTGGGTGGTAGAATGAAAGCTGCTCTCCACTCAAATCTGCAGAGAAAAAACGTAAACTCAAAACCTACAGGCAAAAAAGAGGGACCTGCAAGCAGGAGGAGAACCTGAGGAAAGACCTCCCAGGAGGAGAAATAAGAAGGGACCTTCCAGGAGGAGAGGTGAAGAAGGACTTCTGAGGAGGAGAGGTGAGGAGGGATCTCCCAGGAAGAGAGGTGAGGAAGGACCTCCCAGGAGGAGAGGTGAGAAAGGACCTCCCAGGAGGAGAAGGTGGGGAAGGACCTCTCAGGAGGAGAGGTGAGGAAGGACCTCCCAGGAGGAGAAGGTGGGAAGGACCTCCCAGGAGGAGAGGTGAGGAAGGACCTCCCAGGAGGAGAAGGTGGGGAAGGACCTTTCAGGAGGAGAAGGTGGGGAAGGACCTCCCAGGAGGAGAAGGTGGGAAGGACCTCCCAGGAGGAGAAGGTGGGGAAGGACCTCCCAGGAGGAGAGGTGAGGAAGGACCTCCCAGGAGGAGAAGGTGGGAAGGACCTCCCAGGAGGAGAAGGTGGGGAAGGACCTCTCAGGAGGAAGAGGTGGGGAAGGACCTCCCAGGAGGAGAAGGTGGGGAAGGATCTCCCAGGAGGAGAAGGTGAGGAAGGACCTCCCAGGAGGAGAAGGTGGGAAGGACCTCCCAGGAGGAGGAGGTGGGGAAGGACCTCCCAGGAGGAGAAGGTGGGGAAGGACCTCTCAGGAGGAGAAGGTGGGGAAGGACCTCTCAGGAGGAGAAGGTGGGAAGGACCTCCGAGGAGGAGAAGGTGAGGAGGGACCTCCCAGGAGGAGAAGGTGGGGAAGGACCTCCCAGGAGGAGAGGTGGGGAAGGACCTCTCAGGAGGAGAAGGTGGGGAAGGACCTCCCAGGAGGAGGAGGTGGGGAAGGACCTCCCAGGAGGAGAGGTGGGGAAGGACCTCCCAGGAGGAGGAGGTGGGGAAGGACCTCCCAGGAGGAGAGGTGGGGAAGGACCTCCCAGGAGGAGAGGTGGGGAAGGACCTCTCAGGAGGAGAAGGTGGGGAAGGACCTCCCAGGAGGAGGAGGTGGGGAAGGACCTCCCAGGAGGAGAGGTGGGGAAGGACCTCTCAGGAGGAGAAGGTGGGGAAGGACCTCCCAGGAGGAGGAGGTGGGGAAGGACCTCCCAGGAGGAGAGGTGGGGAAGGACCTCTCAGGAGGAGAAGGTGGGGAAGGACCTATTAGGAGGAGAAGGTGGGGAAGGACCTCTCAGGAGGAGAAGGTGGGGAAGGACCTCCCAGGAGGAGGAGGTGGGGAAGGACCTCCCAGGAGGAGGAGGTGGGGAAGGACCTCCCAGGAGGAGAGGTGGGGAAGGACCTCTCAGGAGGAGAAGGTGGGGAAGGACCTCTCAGGAGGAGAAGGTGGGGAAGGACCTCCCAGGAGGAGGAGGTGGGGAAGGACCTCCCAGGAGGAGAGGTGGGGAAGGACCTCTCAGGAGGAGAAGGTGGGGAAGGACCTCTCAGGAGGAGAAGGTGGGGAAGGACCTCTCAGGAGGAGGAGGTGAGGAAGGACCTCCCAGGAGGAGAAGGTGGGGAAGGACCTCCCAGGAGGAGAGGTGAGGAAGGACCTCCCAGGAGGAGAAGGTGGGGAAGGACCTTTCAGGAGGAGAAGGTGGGGAAGGACCTCCCAGGAGGAGAAGGTGGGAAGGACCTCCCAGGAGGAGAAGGTGGGGAAGGACCTCCCAGGAGGAGAGGTGAGGAAGGACCTCCCAGGAGGAGAAGGTGGGAAGGACCTCCCAGGAGGAGAAGGTGGGGAAGGACCTCTCAGGAGGAAGAGGTGGGGAAGGACCTCCCAGGAGGAGAAGGTGGGGAAGGATCTCCCAGGAGGAGAAGGTGAGGAAGGACCTCCCAGGAGGAGAAGGTGGGAAGGACCTCCCAGGAGGAGGAGGTGGGGAAGGACCTCCCAGGAGGAGAAGGTGGGGAAGGACCTCTCAGGAGGAGAAGGTGGGGAAGGACCTCCGAGGAGGAGAAGGTGGGAAGGACCTCCGAGGAGGAGAAGGTGAGGAGGGACCTCCCAGGAGGAGGAGGTGGGGAAGGACCTCCCAGGAGGAGAGGTGGGGAAGGACCTCTCAGGAGGAGAAGGTGGGAAGGACCTCCGAGGAGGAGAAGGTGGGAAGGACCTCCCAGGAGGAGAAGGTGGGGAAGGACCTCCCAGGAGGAGGAGGTGGGGAAGGACCTCCCAGGAGGAGAGGTGGGGAAGGACCTCCCAGGAGGAGAGGTGGGGAAGGACCTCTCAGGAGGAGAAGGTGGGGAAGGACCTCCCAGGAGGAGGAGGTGGGGAAGGACCTCCCAGGAGGAGAGGTGGGGAAGGACCTCTCAGGAGGAGAAGGTGGGGAAGGACCTCCCAGGAGGAGGAGGTGGGGAAGGACCTCCCAGGAGGAGAGGTGGGGAAGGACCTCTCAGGAGGAGAAGGTGGGGAAGGACCTCTCAGGAGGAGAAGGTGGGGAAGGACCTCTCAGGAGGAGAAGGTGGGGAAGGACCTCCCAGGAGGAGGAGGTGGGGAAGGACCTCCCAGGAGGAGGAGGTGGGGAAGGACCTCCCAGGAGGAGAGGTGGGGAAGGACCTCTCAGGAGGAGAAGGTGGGGAAGGACCTCTCAGGAGGAGAAGGTGGGGAAGCCTCTCAGGAGGAGAAGGTGGGGAAGGACCTCCCAGGAGGAGGAGGTGGGGAAGGACCTCCCAGGAGGAGAGGTGGGGAAGGACCTCTCAGGAGGAGAAGGTGGGGAAGGACCTCTCAGGAGGAGGAGGTGAGGAAGGACCTCCCAGGAGGAGAAGGTGGGGAAGGACCTCCCAGGAGGAGAAGGTGGGGAAGGACCTCCCAGGAGGAGAAGGTGGGGAAGGACCTTTCAGGAGGAGAAGGTGGGGAAGGACCTCCCAGGAGGAGAAGGTGGGAAGGACCTCCCAGGAGGAGAAGGTGGGGAAGGACCTCCCAGGAGGAGAGGTGAGGAAGGACCTCCCAGGAGGAGAAGGTGGGAAGGACCTCCCAGGAGGAGAAGGTGGGGAAGGACCTCTCAGGAGGAAGAGGTGGGGAAGGACCTCCCAGGAGGAGAAGGTGGGGAAGGATCTCCCAGGAGGAGAAGGTGAGGAAGGACATCCCAGGAGGAGAAGGTGGGAAGGACCTCCCAGGAGGAGGAGGTGGGGAAGGACCTCCCAGGAGGAGAAGGTGGGGAAGGACCTCTCAGGAGGAGAAGGTGGGGAAGGACCTCTCAGGAGGAGAAGGTGGGAAGGACCTCCGAGGAGGAGAAGGTGAGGAGGGACCTCCCAGGAGGAGAAGGTGGGGAAGGACCTCCCAGGAGGAGAGGTGGGGAAGGACCTCTCAGAGGAGAGAGGGGGGAAGGACCTCCCAGGAGGAGGAGGTGGGGAAGGACCTCCCAGGAGGAGAGGTGGGGAAGGACCTCCCAGGAGGAGAGGTGGGGAAGGACCTCTCAGGAGGAGAAGGTGGGGAAGGACCTCCCAGGAGGAGGAGGTGGGGAAGGACCTCCCAGGAGGAGAAGGTGGGAAGGACCTCTCAGGAGGAGAAGGTGGGGAAGGACCTCCCAGGAGGAGAGGTGAGGAAGGACCTCCCAGGAGGAGAAGGTGGGGAAGGACCTCCCAGGAGGAGAGGTGGGGAAGGACCTCTCAGGAGGAGAAGGTGGGGAAGGACCTCCCAGGAGGAGGAGGTGGGGAAGGACCTCCCAGGAGGAGAGGTGGGGAAGGACCTCCCAGGAGGAGAGGTGTGGAAGGACCTCCCAGGAGGAGAAGGTGGGGAAGGACCTCCCAGGAGGAGGAGGTGGGGAAGGACCTCCCAGGAGGAGAAGGTGGGGAAGGACCTCCCAGGAGGAGAAGGTGGGGAAGGACCTCCCAGGAGGAGAAGGTGGGGAAGGACCTCCCAGGAGGAGGAGGTGGGGAAGGACCTCCCAGGAGGAGAGGTGGGGAAGGACCTCTCAGGAGGAGAAGGTGGGGAAGGACCTCCCAGGAGGAGGAGGTGGGGAAGGACCTCCCAGGAGGAGAAGGTGGGGAAGGACCTCTCAGGAGGAGAGGTGGGGAAGGACCTCCCAGGAGGAGGAGGTGGGGAAGGACCTCCCAGGAGGAGGAGGTGGGGAAGGACCTCCCAGGAGGAGAGGTGAGGAAGGACCTCCCAGGAGGAGAAGGTGGGGAAGGACCTCTCAGGAGGAGAAGGTGGGGAAGGACCTCCCAGGAGGAGAGGTGGGAAGGACCTCCCAGGAGGAGGAGGTGGGGAAGGACCTCTCAGGAGGAGAAGGTGGGGAAGGACCTCCCAGGAGGAGAAGGTGGGGAAGGACCTCCCAGGAGGAGAAGGTGGGGAAGGACCTCCCAGGAGGGGGAGGTGGGGAAGGACCTCTCAGGAGGAGAAGGTGGGGAAGGACCTCCAGGAGGAGAAGGTGGGGAAGGACCTCCCAGGAGGAGAGGTGGGGAAGGACCTCTCAGGAGGAGAAGGTGGGGAAGGACCTCCCAGGAGGAGGAGGTGGGGAAGGACCTCCCAGGAGGAGAGGTGGGGAAGGACCTCCCAGGAGGAGAGGTGGGGAAGGACCTCTCAGGAGGAGAAGGTGGGGAAGGACCTCCCAGGAGGAGGAGGTGGGGAAGGACCTCTCAGGAGGAGAAGGTGGGGAAGGACCTCTCAGGAGGAGAAGGTGGGGAAGGACCTCCCAGGAGGAGAAGGTGGGAAGGACCTCCCAGGAGGAGAAGGTGGGAAGGACCTCCCAGGAGGAGGAGGTGGGGAAGGACCTCCCAGGAGGAGAAGGTGGGGAAGGACCTCTCAGGAGGAGAAGGTGGGGAAGGACCTCTCAGGAGGAGAAGGTGGGGAAGGACCTCCCAGGAGGAGAAGGTGGGAAGGACCTCCCAGGAGGAGAAGGTGGGAAGGACCTCCCAGGAGGAGAAGGTGGGGAAGGACCTCCCAGGAGGAGAGGTGGGGAAGGACCTCTCAGGAGGAGAAGGTGGGGAAGGACCTCTCAGGAGGAGAAGGTGGGAAGGACCTCCCAGGAGGAGAAGGTGGGAAGGACCTCCAGGAGGAGAAGGTGGGGAAGGACCTCCCAGGAGGAGAGGTGGGGAAGGACCTCTCAGGAGGAGAAGGTGGGGAAGGACCTCTCAGGAGGAGAAGGTGGGAAGGACCTCTCAGGAGGAGAAGGTGGGGAAGGACCTCCCAGGAGGAGAAGGTGGGGAAGGACCTCCCAGGAGGAGAAGGTGGGAAGGACCTCCCAGGAGGAGAAGGTGGGAAGGACCTCCCAGGAGGAGAAGGTGGGGAAGGACCTCCCAGGAGGAGAGGTGGGGAAGGACCACTCAGGAGGAGAAGGTGGGGAAGGACCTCTCAGGAGGAGAAGGTGGGGAAGGACCTCCCAGGAGGAGAAGGTGGGGAAGGACCTCCCAGGAGGAGAAGGTGGGAAGGACCTCCCAGGAGGAGGAGGTGGGGAAGGACCTCCCAGGAGGAGGAGGTGGGAAGGACCTCCCAGGAGGAGGAGGTGGGGAAGGACCTCCCAGGAGGAGGAGGTGGGGAAGGACCTCCCAGGAGGAGAAGGTGGGAAGGACCTCCCAGGAGGAGGAGGTGGGGAAGGACCTCCCAGGAGGAGGAGGTGGGAAGGACCTCCCAGGAGGAGGAGGTGGGGAAGGACCTCCCAGGAGGAGAAGGTGGGAAGGACCTCCCAGGAGGAGGAGGTGGGGAAGGACCTCCCAGGAGGAGGAGGTGGGGAAGGACCTCCCAGGAGGAGGAGGTGGGGAAGGACCTCCCAGGAGGAGAAGGTGGGAAGGACCTCCCAGGAGGAGGAGGTGGGGAAGGACCTCCCAGGAGGAGGAGGTGGGGAAGGACCTCCCAGGAGGAGGAGGTGGGGAAGGACCTCCCAGGAGGAGAAGGTGGGAAGGACCTCCCAGGAGGAGGAGGTGGGGAAGGACCTCCCAGGAGGAGGAGGTGGGGAAGGACCTCCCAGGAGGAGGAGGTGGGGAAGGACCTCCCAGGAGGAGAAGGTGGGAAGGACCTCCCAGGAGGAGGAGGTGGGGAAGGACCTCTCAGGAGGAGGAGGTGGGGAAGGACCTCCCAGGAGGAGGAGGTGGGGAAGGACCTCCCAGGAGGAGGAGGTGGGGAAGGACCTCTCAGGAGGAGAGGTGGGAAGGACCTCCCAGGAGGAGGAGGTGGGGAAGGACCTCTCAGGAGGAGAAGGTGGGAAGGACCTCCCAGGAGGAGAAGGTGGGGAAGGACCTCTCAGGAGGAGGAGGTGGGGAAGGACCTCCCAGGAGGAGAAGGTGGGGAAGGACCTCTCAGGAGGAGGAGGTGGGGAAGGACCTCCGGCAGGAGGAGGAGGTGGGGAAGGACCTCCCAGGAGGAGAAGGTGGGAAGGACCTCCCAGGAGGAGGAGGTGGGGAAGGACCTCCCAGGAGGAGAAGGTGGGAAGGACCTCCCAGGAGGAGGAGGTGGGGAAGGACCTCCCAGGAGGAGGAGGTGGGGAAGGACCTCTCAGGAGGAGAAGGTGGGAAGGACCTCCCAGGAGGAGGAGGTGGGGAAGGACCTCTCAGGAGGAGAAGGTGGGAAGGACCTCCCAGGAGGAGGAGGTGGGGAAGGACCTCTCAGGAGGAGAAGGTGGGAAGGACCTCCCAGGAGGAGGAGGTGGGGAAGGACCTCTCAGGAGGAGAAGGTGGGAAGGACCTCCCAGGAGGAGGAGGTGGGGAAGGACCTCTCAGGAGGAGAAGGTGGGAAGGACCTCCCAGGAGGAGGAGGTGGGGAAGGACCTCTCAGGAGGAGAGGTGGGAAGGACCTCCCAGGAGGAGGAGGTGGGGAAGGACCTCTCAGGAGGAGAA